>NW_026910221.1:0-3000 GCF_963691925.1 Scomber scombrus
CTGCTAATGATATACGTGTGAAAACGCCCGGATGAGGTCTAACATACTAATGAAACTACGAGGTGATAAAAGCAGGAGAGCAAAGTGTGCTATCTCGTAATGAAAAGCGAGTAAAGAACTCTGAACTTAAGTGGCTTTTTAATACCAAAGCAGAGAAGATAAGGACGAGCGCTGCAAGAGGAAATTCAAATTAATGTTAAATGCAAGAAAAAAAATGACATAAATCTTATCTGGAGATGATCATGTGCTGCTGTGATGAGGACCTCCGCACAGAGGGAAGTAACTTAAATAAGTGTTACATGACTCACTCTGACATTGGGGACATTTACATTCATGGAGTTACTCTGCTGGCGGCCATGTGTGCTGGTTGCTGTCTTATTTATTATGTTTGGGTATGAAATTCAGCTGCAAAAAGGATGTGTGCTTCTGCTGTGGACATGAGCAGCGAAAAGGTTAAATCACTCTGACCCTCATGCTTATAGAAAGTATACATATGCCTTTAACCCTCCTGTTGTCCTCGAGTCAAGGGAGGGAGGAAGAAGGAAGGAAGGAAGGAAGGGAGGAAGAAGGAAGGAAAGGAGGAAGGAAGGGAGAAAGAAGGAAGGAAAGGAGGGAGGAAGGGAGGAAGAAGGAAGGAAAGGAGGAAGTAGGGGAGTAAGAAGGAAGGAAAGGAGGGAGAAAGGAAGGAAGGAAGGAAGACAGGAAGGAAAGGAGGGAGGAAGGAAAGAAGGATGGAAGGGAGGAAGAAGGAAGGAAAGGAGGAGTGAGAAAGAAGGAAGGAAAGGAGGAAGGAGGGGAGAAAGAAGGAAGGAAAGGAGGAAGGAAGGAAAGGAGGAAGGAAGGGAGAAAGAAGGAAGGGGAAGGAAGGAGGAAGGAAGGGAGGAAGAAGGAAGGAAGGATGGAAGGAAGGAAGAAAGGAAAGAAAGGAAAGGTGGGAGGAAGGAATGATAGAAGGGAGGAAAAGGAAGGAAAGGAGGACGGAAGGAAGGAAGGAAGGAAGGAAGGAAGGAAGGAAGGAAGGAAGGAAGGAAGGAAGGAAGGAAGGAAGGAAGGAAGGAAGGGAGGGAGGGAGGAAGGAAGAAAGGAAGGAAAGTTGGGACGCAAGGAGTACAGGTAAATAAAATAATTGAAATCCCCCAAAAATCAGGCCTACAGGTTAGTAACAGGAAAGAAGTGCAAACAAGGGGAAAGGAGGACAAATCACATCTCTGTAGTTACTCACATTCAATTGAACAAAACAGACTCGAAGCCTAAAAACACACATCGGTTTGCAGCTATGTTTGTGAAGTGTGTGTAAAAAAAATTAGCTGTCGTGCAGCCTGTGTGCAGCTGTATTGATTCAAATTAAAGATTTGCTCTGTCAGACCAGCGTGTGATGGGCTGAACATGACTGAAACACCTCCTGTATACACAAACTATTACACACAAGTTGTATTTTTTTCCACCTTACAAAGATAAAAAAAATCTGTCTTGGATATAATTCCACCCCATCTTCCAACAACGGGAGCACATGTTCAGATTCACCTCAAACGTCCCAAACAGTGTGTGCGAGCAATGATCACAGTGTTGATAATGAGAAACCTGGATCTCATGCTGTCAGATTAAAGAGCTTCCTGCAGCTTTGAAACACCTCAAAGCTTTCACTTTTGTCTTTTTTGCTGTCTGTGCAAAATTACACTCCCAAGGCATTAAAAGTAGATTTTTAAAAAAATATCCCCCCCCCCACTCCCTAAACAACAAAAGTTTTGCACAACTTATCATTAAAACTCGGATCATAATTTCTTGCACCAGCTCTTGAATTAACATGGAGCTCAGCAGGAGGGACGGGGGGAGCTGGCGGCTACATCTGTTTCATCCTGTTTTCTGGCGCACTGCTCTACCTGCGAACATGAAAATTCAGATAATTGGTTTATTCATGGAAACAGGGAAGAGTAAAGTTCGCAGGTTATTAAAGGTTCATGTAAAGTGCTTAACTTCACTTCAGTGGAGAACAGCCAACACGTTAAGTCACTTTAAACAAAGCCAGAACATATTTCCTGGGTTGGAAAAGGTGTTACAGTAATAGATAAGTAACTTTATTTATATAGTGTATATTTCAAGAGTGAAGATGTTAGTGTTTCAGAGAGGAGATCAAGCAAAAACATATAGAGATAAAACACAATAAAAACCAGAATAATATAAAATAAATGCACTTTTCTAGACTTTCAACCACTCAAAGCTTTTTATACTACAAGTCACATTCAGACATCCACACACACACATTCATACAGTATTGGTGCAGCCATTGGGAGCAATTTGGGGTTAAGTATCTCGCCCAATGACACATCGACATGCAGACTGGAGGAGCCAATCCGCTCCACCTCCTGAGCCACAGCTGCTCTCTATAATAGAAAAATTACCTAAAGGCAAGTCTGAACAAATGAATCTTTTAGCTGCTTTTTTAGGGTTTGTATCCAGTCTGGTCTTCAGCATGAAACACATGATAAGTTGAATTGAGGTCATGTGACCCAACTGATTGACTTGGGCAGTCCACAGTTTGGCCCTGAACTTGGTCTTGGTCTTGTCTGTACGTGTTCAAGATCTGGAACTGGTTATAAAAACAGCGAGACCTACATTGTTCATCCAGTGTCCAAAACGTTTTAATTACCTTACCATGTCCCAGCCAGCATGTCCATGTGGGCCCCATATGGGTTAAATGTGGGCTATGTGGGTACTGAGTGGGCATTGGCTTGAACTGGACAAATTGTGCAGGTCCCACATGGTTTCAGTAACATGGGTCCCACATGTGAAGCCCATGTGGGCTGACTGTATGAGCCCTATAAGGGATGTAAGTGGGCTAAGCAGGCATGGGCATAAACAGGGCAAATTGTATGAGCCCCATATAGTTTCAGATACATGGGCCCCACATGTTAAGCCCATGTGGGCTGGCTAAATGGGCCCCATTTAAGGTCCATTTTGCTCCTACTTAGACCCCATATGGGCAAACATACATGGGACTCA
>NW_026910222.1:0-35200 GCF_963691925.1 Scomber scombrus
CAGTTGGGGCGTTTTGTGAAAATTTTGAAGGATTTTCCAAACCAGGTAAAAATTGAAAAAAACGACAGGGCCGGTAGTGTTGAAAAAGTCAAAAATGGGGATTTTCCCAAAACTTGATAAAAGGGGCCAGCGGAGCGGGCTGAGAGAAAAACGAGCAAAATCAAGCACAGTTGGGGCGTTTTGTGAAAATTGTGAAGGATTTTCCAAAGTGGGCAAAAATTTAAAAAAAAAAGACAGGGCTGGTAGTGTCGAAAATGTCAAAAATGGGGATTTTCCCAAAACTTGATAAAAGGGGCCAGGGGGGCGGGCTGAGTGAAAAACGAGCAAAATCAAGCACAGTTGGGGCGTTTTTTGAAAATTGTGAAGGATTTTCCAAAGTGGGCAAGAATTTAGAAAAACGACAGGGCCGTTAACGGTCGAAAAAGTCAAAAATGGCGATTTTCCCAAAACTTGCTAAAAGGGGTCAGGGGGGCGGGCTGTGTGAAAAACGAGAAAAATCAATTACAGTTGGGGCATTTGTGAAAATTGTGAAGGATTTTCCAAAGTGGGTAAAATCTTTTAAAAAACGACAAGGCCGTTAAGTGTCGAAAAAGTCAAAAATGGGGATTTTCCCAAAACTGATAAAAGGGGTCCAGCGGAGCGGGCTGAGAGAAAAACGAGCAAAATCAAGCACAGTTGGGGCGTTTTGTGAAAATTGTGAAGGATTTTCCAAAGTGGGCAAAAATTTAGAAAAACGACACGGCCGTTAACGGTCGAAAAAGTCAAAAATGGGGATTTTCCCAAAACTTGCTAAAAGGGGCCAGGGCGGCGGGCTGAGTGAAAAACGAGCAAAATCAAGCACAGTTGGGGCGTTTTGTGAAAATTGTGAAGGATTTTCCAAAGTGGGCAAAAATTTTAAAAAAAGACAGGGCTGGTAGTGTCGAAAAAGTCAAAAATGGGGATTTTCCCAAAACTTGATAAAAGGGGCCAGGGGGGCGGGCTGAGTGAAAAACGAGCAAAATCAAGCACAGTTGGGGCGTTTTGTGAAAATTGTGAAGGATTTTCCAAAGTGGGTAAAAATTTAAAAAAAAAAGACAGGGCTGGTAGTGTCGAAAATGTCAAAAATGGGGATTTTCCCAAAACTTGATAAAAGGGGCCAGGGGGGCGGGCTGAGTGAAAAACGAGCAAAATCAAGCACAGTTGGGGCGTTTTGTGAAAATTGTGAAGGATTTTCCAAACCGGGTAAAAATTGAAAAAAACGACAGGGCCGGAAGTGTCGAAAAAGTCAAAAATGGGGATTTTCCCAAAACTTGATAAAAGGGGCCAGCGGAGTGGGCTGAGAGAAAAACGAGCAAAATCAAGCACAGTTGGGGCGTTTTGTGAAAATTGTGAAGGATTTTCCAAAGTGGGCAAAAATTTAAAAAAAAAAGACAGGGCTGGTAGTGTAGAAAATGTCAAAAATGGGGATTTTCCCAAAACTTGATAAAAGGGGCCAGGGGGGCGGGCTGAGTGAAAAACGAGCAAAATCAAGCACAGTTGGGGCGTTTTGTGAAAATTGTGAAGGATTTTCCAAAGTGGGCAAGAATTTAGAAAAACGACAAGGCCGTTAACGGTCGAAAAAGTCAAAAATGGCGATTTTCCCAAAACTTGATAAAAGGGGCCAGGGGGGCGGGCTGAGTGAAAAACGAGCAAAATCAAGCACAGTTGGGGCGTTTTGTGAAAATTGTGAAGGATTTTCCAAAGTGGGCAAGAATTTAGAAAAACGACAGGGCCGTTAACGGTCGAAAAAGTCAAAAATGGCGATTTTCCAAAAACTTGCTAAAAGGGGTCAGGGGGGGCGGGCTGTGTGAAAAACGAGAAAAATCAATTACAGTTGGGGCATTTGTGAAAATTGTGAAGGATTTTCCAAAGTGGGCAAAAATTGAAAGAAACGACAGGGCCGTTAAGGGTCGAAAAAGTCAAAAATGGGGATTTTCCCAAAACTTGCTAAAAGGGGCCAGGGGGGTGGGCTGAGTGAAAAACGAGCAAAATCAAGCACAGTTGGGGCGTTTTGTGTAAATTGTGAAGGATTTTCCAAAGTGGGCAAAAATTTAGAAAAACGACAGGGCCGTTAACGGTCGAAAAAGTCAAAAATGGCGATTTTCCCAAAACTTGCTAAAAGTGGCCAGGGGGCGGGCTGAGTGAAAAACAAGCAAAATCAAGCACAGTTGGGGCGTTTTGTGAAAATTGTGAAGGATTTTCCAAAGTGGGCAAAAATTTTAAAAAACGACATGGCCGTTAAGTGTCGAAAAAGTCAAAAATGGGGATTTTCCCAAAACTTGATAAAAGGGGCCAGGGGGGCGGACTGAGTGAAAAACGAGCAAAATCAAGCACAGTTGGGGCGTTTTGTGAAAATTGTGAAGGATTTTCCAAACCAGGTAAAAATTGAAAAAAACGACAGGGCCGGTAGTGTCGAAAAAGTCAAAAATGGGGATTTTCCCAAAACTTGATAAAAGGGGCCAGCGGAGTGGGCTGAGAGAAAAACGAGCAAAATCAAGCACAGTTGGGGCGTTTTGTGAAAATTGTGAAGGATTTTCCAAAGTGGGCAAAAATTAAAAAAAAAAGACAGGGCTGGTAGTGTCGAAAAAGTCAAAAATGGGGATTTTCCCAAATCTTGATAAAAGGGGTCAGGGGGGCGGGCTGTGTGAAAAACGAGAAAAATCAAGCACAGTTGGGGCATTTGTGAAAATTGTGAAGGATTTTCCAAAGTGGGCAAAAATTGAAAGAAACGAAAGGGCCGTTAAGGGTCGAAAAAGTCAAAAATGGGGATTTTCCCAAAACTTGCTAAAAGTGGCCAGGGGGCGGGCTGAGTGAAAAACAAGCAAAATCAAGCACAGTTGGGGCGTTTTGTGAAAATTGTGAAGGATTTTCCAAAGTGGGCAAAAATTTTAAAAAACGACATGGCCGTTAAGTGTCGAAAAAGTCAAAAATGGGGATTTTCCCAAAACTTGATAAAAGGGGCCAGGGGGGCGGACTGAGTGAAAAACGAGCAAAATCAAGCACAGTTGGGGCGTTTTGTGAAAATTGTGAAGGATTTTCCAAACCAGGTAAAAATTGAAAAAAACGACAGGGCCGGTAGTGTCGAAAAAGTCAAAAATGGGGATTTTCCCAAAACTTGATAAAAGGGGCCAGCGGAGTGGGCTGAGAGAAAAACGAGCAAAATCAAGCACAGTTGGGGCGTTTTGTGAAAATTGTGAAGGATTTTCCAAAGTGGGCAAAAATTTAAAAAAAAAAGACAGGGCTGGTAGTGTCGAAAATGTCAAAAATGGGGATTTTCCCAAAACTTGATAAAAGGGGCCAGGGGGGCGGGCTGAGTGAAAAACGAGCAAAATCAAGCACAATTGGGGCGTTTTGTGAAAATTGTGAAGGATTTTCCAAAGTGGGCAAGAATTTAGAAAAACGACAGGGCCGTTAACGGTCGAAAAAGTCAAAAATGGCGATTTTCCAAAAACTTGCTAAAAGGGGTCAGGGGGGCGGGCTGTGTGAAAAACGAGAAAAATCAATTACAGTTGGGGCATTTGTGAAAATTGTGAAGGATTTTCCAAAGTGGGCAAAAATTGAAAGAAACGACAGGGCCGTTAAGGGTCGAAAAAGTCAAAAATGGGGATTTTCCCAAAACTTGCTAAAAGGGGCCAGGGGGGCGGGCTGAGTGAAAAACGAGCAAAATCAAGCACAGTTGGGGCGTTTTGTGTAAATTGTGAAGGATTTTCCAAAGTGGGCAAAAATTTTATAAAAAAGACAGGGCTGGTAGTGTCGAAAAAGTCAAAAATGGGGATTTTCCCAAAACTTGATAAAAGGGGCCAGGGGGGCGGGCTGAGTGAAAAACGAGCAAAATCAAGCACAGTTGGGGCGTTTTGTGAAAATTTTGAAGGATTTTCCAAACCAGGTAAAAATTGAAAAAAACGACAGGGCCGGTAGTGTTGAAAAAGTCAAAAATGGGGATTTTCCCAAAACTTGATAAAAGGGGCCAGCGGAGCGGGCTGAGAGAAAAACGAGCAAAATCAAGCACAGTTGGGGCGTTTTGTGAAAATTGTGAAGGATTTTCCAAAGTGGGCAAAAATTTAAAAAAAAAAGACAGGGCTGGTAGTGTCGAAAATGTCAAAAATGGGGATTTTCCCAAAACTTGATAAAAGGGGCCAGGGGGGCGGGCTGAGTGAAAAACGAGCAAAATCAAGCACAGTTGGGGCGTTTTTTGAAAATTGTGAAGGATTTTCCAAAGTGGGCAAGAATTTAGAAAAACGACAGGGCCGTTAACGGTCGAAAAAGTCAAAAATGGCGATTTTCCCAAAACTTGCTAAAAGGGGTCAGGGGGGCGGGCTGTGTGAAAAACGAGAAAAATCAATTACAGTTGGGGCATTTGTGAAAATTGTGAAGGATTTTCCAAAGTGGGTAAAATCTTTTAAAAAACGACAAGGCCGTTAAGTGTCGAAAAAGTCAAAAATGGGGATTTTCCCAAAACTTGATAAAAGGGGCCAGCGGAGCGGGCTGAGAGAAAAACGAGCAAAATCAAGCACAGTTGGGGCGTTTTGTGAAAATTGTGAAGGATTTTCCAAAGTGGGCAAAAATTTAGAAAAACGACACGGCCGTTAACGGTCGAAAAAGTCAAAAATGGGGATTTTCCCAAAACTTGCTAAAAGGGGCCAGGGCGGCGGGCTGAGTGAAAAACGAGCAAAATCAAGCACAGTTGGGGCGTTTTGTGAAAATTGTGAAGGATTTTCCAAAGTGGGCAAAAATTTTAAAAAAAGACAGGGCTGGTAGTGTCGAAAAAGTCAAAAATGGGGATTTTCCCAAAACTTGATAAAAGGGGCCAGGGGGGCGGGCTGAGTGAAAAACGAGCAAAATCAAGCACAGTTGGGGCGTTTTGTGAAAATTGTGAAGGATTTTCCAAAGTGGGCAAAAATTTAGAAAAACGACACGGCCGTTAACGGTCGAAAAAGTCAAAAATGGGGATTTTCCCAAAACTTGATAAAAGGGGCCAGGGCGGCGGGCTGAGTGAAAAACGAGCAAAATCAAGCACAGTTGGGGCGTTTTGTGAAAATTGTGAAGGATTTTCCAAAGTGGGCAAAAATTTAAAAAAAAGACAGGGCTGGTAGTGTCGATAAAGTCAAAAATGGGGATTTTCCCAAAACTTGCTAAAAGGGGCCGGGGGGGTGGCTGAGTGAAAAACAAGCAAAATCAAGCACAGTTGGGGCGTTTTGTGAAAATTGTGAAGGATTTTCCAAAGTGGGCAAAAATTTTAAAAAAACGACAGGGCCGTTAAGTGTCGAAAAAGTCAAAAATGGGGATTTTCCCAAAACTTGATAAAAGGGGCCAGGGGAGTGGGCTGAGTGAAAAACGAGCAAAATCAAGCACAGTTGGGGCGTTTTGTGAAAATTGTGAAGGATTTTCCAAAGTGGGCAAAAATTTTAAAAAACGACAGGGCCGTTAACGGTCGAAAAAGTCAAAAATGGGGATTTTCCCAAAACTTGATAAAAGGGGCCAGGGGGGCGGGCTGAGTGAAAAACGAGCAAAATCAAGCACAGTTGGGGCGTTTTGTGAAAATTGTGAAGGATTTTCCAAACCGGGTAAAAATTGAAAAAAACGACAGGGCCGGTAGTGTCGAAAAAGTCAAAAATGGGGATTTTCCCAAAACTTGATAAAAGGGGCCAGCGGAGCGGGCTGAGAGAAAAACGAGCAAAATCAAGCACAGTTGGGGCGTTTTGTGAAAATTGTGAAGGATTTTCCAAAGTGGGCAAAAATTGAAAGAAACGACAGGGCCGTTAAGGGTCGAAAAAGTCAAAAATGGGGATTTTCCCAAAACTTGCTAAAAGGGGCCAGGGGGGCGGGCTGAGTGAAAAACGAGCAAAATCAAGCACAGTTGGGGCGTTTTGTGTAAATTGTGAAGGATTTTCCAAAGTGGGCAAAAATTTAGAAAAACGACAGGGCCGTTAACGGTCGAAAAAGTCAAAAATGGCGATTTTCCCAAAACTTGCTAAAAGGGGTCAGGGGGGCGGGCTGTGTGAAAAACGAGCAAAATCAAGCACAGTTGGGGCGTTTTGTGAAAATTGTGAAGGATTTTCCAAAGTGGGTAAAAATTTTAAAAAAACGACAGGGCCGTTAAGTGTCGAAAAAGTCAAAAATGGGGATTTTCCCAAAACTTGATAAAAGGGGCCAGCGGAGCGGGCTGAGAGAAAAACGAGCAAAATCAAGCACAGTTGGGGCGTTTTGTGAAAATTGTGAAGGATTTTCCAAAGTGGGCAAAAATTTAAAAAAAAGACAGGGCTGGTAGTGTCGAAAAAGTCAAAAATGGGGATTTTCCCAAAACTTGATAAAAGGGGCCAGGGGGGCGGGCTGAGTGAAAAACGAGCAAAATCAAGCACAGTTGGGGCGTTTTGTGAAAATTGTGAAGGATTTTCCAAAGTGGGCAAAAATTTAGAAAAACGACACGGCCGTTAACGGTCGAAAAAGTCAAAAATGGGGATTTTCCCAAAACTTGCTAAAAGGGGCCAGGGGGGCGGGCTGAGTGAAAAACGAGCAAAATCAAGCACAGTTGGGGCGTTTTGTGAAAATTGTGAAGGATTTTCCAAAGTGGGCAAAAATTTAAAAAAAAGACAGGGCTGGTAGTGTCGATAAAGTCAAAAATGGGGATTTTCCCAAAACTTGCTAAAAGGGGCCGGGGGGGTGGCTGAGTGAAAAACAAGCAAAATCAAGCACAGTTGGGGCGTTTTGTGAAAATTGTGAAGGATTTTCCAAAGTGGGCAAAAATTTAAAAAAAAAACAGCACCGTTAACGGTCGAAAAAGTCAAAAATGGGGATTTTCCCAAAACTTGATAAAAGGGGCCAGGGGGGCGGGCTGAGTGAAAAACGAGCAAAATCAAGCACAGTTGGGGCGTTTTGTGAAAATTGTGAAGGATTTTCCAAACCGGGTAAAAATTGAAAAAAACGACAGGGCCGGAAGTGTCGAAAAAGTCAAAAATGGGGATTTTCCCAAAACTTGATAAAAGGGGCCAGCGGAGTGGGCTGAGAGAAAAACGAGCAAAATCAAGCACAGTTGGGGCGTTTTGTGAAAATTGTGAAGGATTTTCCAAAGTGGGCAAAAATTTAAAAAAAAAAGACAGGGCTGGTAGTGTCGAAAATGTCAAAAATGGGGATTTTCCCAAAACTTGATAAAAGGGGCCAGGGGGGCGGGCTGAGTGAAAAACGAGCAAAATCAAGCACAGTTGGGGCGTTTTGTGAAAATTGTGAAGGATTTTCCAAAGTGGGCAAGAATTTAGAAAAACGACAAGGCCGTTAACGGTCGAAAAAGTCAAAAATGGCGATTTTCCCAAAACTTGCTAAAAGGGGTCAGGGGGGCGGGCTGTGTGAAAAACGAGAAAAATCAATTACAGTTGGGGCATTTGTGAAAATTGTGAAGGATTTTCCAAAGTGGGCAAAAATTGAAAGAAACGACAGGGCCGTTAAGGGTCGAAAAAGTCAAAAATGGGGATTTTCCCAAAACTTGCTAAAAGGGGCCAGGGGGGCGGGCTGAGTGAAAAACGAGCAAAATCAAGCACAGTTGGGGCGTTTTGTGTAAATTGTGAAGGATTTTCCAAAGTGGGCAAAAATTTAGAAAAACGACAGGGCCGTTAACGGTCGAAAAAGTCAAAAATGGCGATTTTCCCAAAACTTGCTAAAAGGGGTCAGGGGGGCGGGCTGTGTGAAAAACGAGCAAAATCAAGCACAGTTGGGGCGTTTTGTGAAAATTGTGAAGGATTTTCCAAAGTGGGTAAAAATTTTAAAAAAACGACAGGGCCGTTAAGTGTCGAAAAAGTCAAAAATGGGGATTTTCCCAAAACTTGATAAAAGGGGCCAGCGGAGCGGGCTGAGAGAAAAACGAGCAAAATCAAGCACAGTTGGGGCGTTTTGTGAAAATTGTGAAGGATTTTCCAAAGTGGGCAAAAATTTAAAAAAAAAGACAGGGCTGGTAGTGTCGATAAAGTCAAAAATGGGGATTTTCCAAAATCTTGATAAAAGGGGTCAGGGGGGCGGGCTGTGTGAAAAACGAGAAAAATCAAGCACAGTTGGGGCATTTGTGAAAATTGTGAAGGATTTTCCAAAGTGGGCAAAAATTGAAAGAAACGACAGGGCCGTTAAGGGTCGAAAAAGTCAAAAATGGGGATTTTCCCAAAACTTGCTAAAAGTGGCCAGGGGGCGGGCTGAGTGAAAAACAAGCAAAATCAAGCACAGTTGGGGCGTTTTGTGAAAATTGTGAAGGATTTTCCAAAGTGGGCAAAAATGTTAAAAGAGGACAGGGCCGGTAGTGTCGAAAAAGTCAAAAATGGGGATTTTCCCAAAACTTGCTAAAAGTGGCCGGGGGGCTGGATGAGTGAAAAATGAGCAAAATCAAGCACAGTTGGGGCGTTTTGTGAAAATTGTGAAGGATTTTCCAAAGTGGGCAAAAATTTAAAAAGGCCACAGGGACGGTAGTGTCGAAAAAGTCAAAAATGGGGATTTTCCCAAAACTTGCTAAAAGGGGCCAGGGGGGCGGGATGAGTGAGAAAGGAGCAAAATCAAGCACAGTTGATGTGTAATGTGAAAATTGTGAAGGATTTTCCAAACCGGGCAAAAATTGAATAAAACGACAGGGCCGGTAGTGTCGAAAATGTCAAAAATGGGGATTTTCCCAAACCTTGCTAAAAGGGGCCAGGGGGCGGCCTCAGTGAAAAACGAGCAAAATCAAGCACATTTGGGGCGTTTTGTGAAAATTTTGAAGGATTTTCCAAAGTGGGCAAAAATGTTAAAAAACGATAGGGCCGGTAGTGTCGAAAAAGTCAAAAATGGGGATTTTCCCAAAACCTGCTAAAAGTGGCCGGGGGGCGGGATGAGTGAGCAAAATCAAGCACAGTTGATGTGTAATGTGAAAATTGTGAAGGATTTTCCAAACCAGGCAAAATTTGAAAAAAACGACAGGTCCGGCAGTGTCGAAAAAGTAAAAAATGGGGATTTTCCCAAAACTTGCTAAAAGGGGCCGGGGGGGTGGCTGAGTGAAAAACAAGCAAAATCAAGCACAGTTGGGGCGTTTTGTGAAAATTGTGAAGGATTTTCCAAACCGGGCAAAAATTGAATAAAACGACAGGGCCGGTAGTGTCGAAAACGTCAAAAATGGGGATTTTCCCAAACCTTCCTAAAAGGGGCCGGGGGGCGGCCTCAATGAAAAACGAGCAAAATCAAGCACATTTGGGGCTCTTTGTGAAAATTTTGAAAGATTTTCCAAAGTGCGCAAAAATTTTAAAAAACGACAGGGCCGTTAAGTGTCGAAAAAGTCAAAAATGGGGATTTTCCCAAAACCTGCTAAAAGGGGCCAGGGGGGCGGGCTGAGTGAAAAACGAGCAAAATCAAGCACAGTTGGGGCGTTTTGTGAAAATTGTGAAGGATTTTCCAAAGTGGGCAAAAATTTAAAAAAAAGACAGGGCTGGTAGTGTCGATAAAGTCAAAAATGGGGATTTTCCCAAAACTTGCTAAAAGGGGCCGGGGGAGTGGCTGAGTGAAAAACAAGCAAAATCAAGCACAGTTGGGGCGTTTTGTGAAAATTGTGAAGGATTTTCCAAAGTGGGCAAAAATTTTAAAAAACGACAGGGCCGTTAAGTGTCGAAAAAGTCAAAAATGGGGATTTTCCCAAAACTTGATAAAAGGGGCCAGCGGAGCGGGCTGAGAGAAAAACGAGCAAAATCAAGCACAGTTGGGGCGTTTTGTGAAAATTGTGAAGGATTTTCCAAAGTGGGCAAAAATTTTAAAAAACGACAGGGCCGTTAAGTGTCGAAAAAGTCAAAAATGGGGATTTTCCCAAAACTTGATAAAAGGGGCCAGCGGAGCGGGCTGAGAGAAAAAACGAGCAAAATCAAGCACAGTTGGGGCGTTTTGTGAAAATTGTGAAGGATTTTCCAAAGTGGGCAAAAAATTTAAAAAAAAGACAGGGCTGGTAGTGTCGAAAAAGTCAAAAGTGGAGATTTTCCCAAAACTTGATAAAAGGGGCCAGGGGGGCGGGCTGAGTGAAAAACGAGCAAAATCAAGCACAGTTGGGGCGTTTTGTGAAAATTGTGAAGGATTTTCCAAAGTGGGCAAAAATTTTAAAAAACGACAGGGCCGTTAACGGTCGAAAATGTCAAAAATGGGGATTTTCCCAAAACTTGCTAAAAGGGGCCAGGGGGGCGGGCTGAGTGAAAAACGAGCAAAATCAAGCACAGTTGGGGCGTTTTGTGAAAATTGTGAAGGATTTTCCAAAGTGGGTAAAAATTTTAAAAAAACGACAGGGCCGGTAGTGTCGAAAAAGTCAAAAATGGGGATTTTCCCAAAACTCTATAAAAGGGGCGAGCGGAGCGGGCTGAGAGAAAAACGAGCAAAATCAAGCACAGTTGGGGCGTTTTGTGAAAATTGTGAAGGATTTTCCAAAGTGGGCAAAAATTTAAAAAAAAGACAGGGCTGGTAGTGTCGAAAAAGTCAAAAATGGGGATTTTCCCAAAACTTGATAAAAGGGGCCAGGGGGGCGGGCTGAGTGAAAAACGAGCAAAATCAAGCACAGTTGGGGCGTTTTGTGAAAATTGTGAAGGATTTTCCAAAGTGGGCAAAAATTTAGAAAAACGACAGGGCCGTTAAGTGTCGAAAAAGTCAAAAATGGCGATTTTCCCAAAACTTGCTAAAAGGGGTCAGGGGGGCGGGCTGTGTGAAAAACGAGCAAAATCAAGCACAGTTGGGGCGTTTTGTGAAAATTGTGAAGGATTTTCCAAAGTGGGTAAAAATTTTAAAAAAACGACAGGGCCGTTAAGTGTCGAAAAAGTCAAAAATGGGGATTTTCCCAAAACTTGATAAAAGGGGCCAGCGGAGCGGGCTGAGAGAAAAACGAGCAAAATCAAGCACAGTTGGGGCGTTTTGTGAAAATTGTGAAGGAATTTCCAAAGTGGGCAAAAATTTAAAAAAAAGACAGGGCTGGTAGTGTCGAAAAAGTCAAAAATGGGGATTTTCCCAAAACTTCATAAAAGGGGCCAGGGGGGCGGGCTGAGTGAAAAACGAGCAAAATCAAGCACAGTTGGGGCGTTTTGTGAAAATTGTGAAGGATTTTCCAAAGTGGGCAAAAATTTAGAAAAACGACACGGCCGTTAACGGTCGAAAAAGTAAAAAATGGCGATTTTCCCAAAACTTGCTAAAAGGGGCCAGGGGGGCGGGCTGAGTGAAAAACGAGCAAAATCAAGCACAGTTGGGGCGTTTTGTGAAAATTGTGAAGGATTTTCCAAAGTGGGCAAAAATTTAAAAAAAAGACAGGGCTGGTAGTGTCGATAAAGTCAAAAATGGGGATTTTCCCAAAACTTGCTAAAAGGGGCCGGGGGGGTGGCTGAGTGAAAAACAAGCAAAATCAAGCACAGTTGGGGCGTTTTGTGAAAATTGTGAAGGATTTTCCAAAGTGGGCAAAAATTTTAAAAAACGACAGGGCCGTTAACGGTCGAAAAAGTCAAAAATGGGGATTTTCCCAAAACTTGATAAAAGGGGCCAGGGGGGCGGGCTGAGTGAAAAACGAGCAAAATCAAGCACAGTTGGGGCGTTTTGTGAAAATTGTGAAGGATTTTCCAAACCGGGTAAAAATTGAAAAAAACGACAGGGCCGGTAGTGTCGAAAAAGTCAAAAATGGGGATTTTCCCAAAACTTGATAAAAGGGGCCAGCGGAGCGGGCTGAGAGAAAAACGAGCAAAATCAAGCACAGTTGGGGCGTTTTGTGAAAATTGTGAAGGATTTTCCAAAGTGGGCAAAAATTGAATAAAAGGCCACAGGGCCGGTAGTGTCGAAAATGTCAAAAATGGGGATTTTCCCAAACCTTGCTAAAAGGGGCCAGGGGGCGGCCTCAGTGAAAAACGAGCAAAATCAAGCACATTTGGGGCGTTTTGTGAAAATTTTGAAGGATTTTCCAAAGTGGGCAAAAATGTTAAAAAACGATAGGGCCGGTAGTGTCGAAAAAGTCAAAAATGGGGATTTTCCCAAAACCTGCTAAAAGTGGCCGGGGGGCGGGATGAGTGAGCAAAATCAAGCACAGTTGATGTGTAATGTGAAAATTGTGTAGGATTTTCCAAACCAGCAAAATTTGAAAAAAACGACAGGTCCGGCAGTGTCGAAAAAGTAAAAAATGGGGATTTTCCCAAAACTTGCTAAAAGTGGCCGGGGGGCGGGATGAGTGAGCAAAATCAAGCACAGTTGATGTGTAATGTGAAAATTGTGAAGGATTTTCCAAACCGGGCAAAAATTGAATAAAACGACAGGGCCGGTAGTGTCGAAAAAGTCAAAAATGGGGATTTTCCCAAAACTTGCTAAAAGTGGCCGGGGAGCGGGATGAGTGAAAAACGAGCAAAATCAAGCACAGTTGGGGGGTTTTGTGAAAATTGTGAAGGATTTTCCAAAGTGGGCAAAAATGTTAAAAGGCGACAGGGCCGGTAGTGTCGAAAAAGTCAAAAATGGGGATTTTCCCAAAACTTGCTAAAAATGGCCGGGGGGTGGGATGAGTGAAAAACGAGCAAAATCAAGCACAGTTGGGGCGTTTTGTGAAAATTGTGAAGGATTTTCCAAAGTTGGCAAAAAAAAAAAAAAAACGACAGGCCCGTTAGTGTCGAAAAAGTCAAAAATGGGGATTTTTCCAAACCTTACTCAAAGGGGCCGGGGGGCGTGATGAGTGAGCAAAATCAAGCACAGTTGACTTGTAATGTGAAAATTGTGAAGGATTTTCCAAACCGGGCAAAAATTGAATAAAACGACAGGGCCGGTAGTGTCGAAAACGTCAAAAATGGGGATTTTCCCAAACCTTGCTAAAAGGGGCCGGGGGGCGGCCTCAATGAAAAACGAGCAAAATCAAGCACATTTGGGGCTTTTTGTGAAAATTTTGAAAGATTTTCCAAAGTGGGCAAAAATGTTAAAAAACGATAGGGCCGGTAGTGTCGAAAAAGTCAAAAATGGGGATTTTCCCAAAACTTGCTAAAAGTGGCCGGGGGGCGGGATGAGTGAAAAATGAGCAAAATCAAGCACAGTTGGGGCGTTTTGTGAAAATTGTGAAGGATTTTCCAAACCGGGCAAAAATTGAATAAAACGACAGGGCCGGTAGTGTCGAAAAAGTCAAAAATGGGGATATTCCCAAAACTTGCTAAAAGTGGCCGGGGGGCGGGATGAGTGAAAAACGAGCAAAATCAAGCACAGTTGGGGCAGTTTGTGAAAATTGTGAAGGATTTTCCAAAGTGGGCAAAAATTTAAAAAAAAGACAGGGCTGGTAGTGTCGATAAAGTCAAAAATGGGGATTTTCCCAAAACTTGCTAAAAGGGGCCGGGGGGGTGGCTGAGTGAAAAACAAGCAAAATCAAGCACAGTTGGGGCGTTTTGTGAAAATTGTGAAGGATTTTCCAAACCGGGCAAAAATTGAATAAAACGACAGGGCCGGTAGTGTCGAAAATGTCAAAAATGGGGATTTTCCCAAACCTTGCTAAAAGGGGCCGGGGGGCGGCCTCAATGAAAAACGAGCAAAATCAAGCACATTTGGGGCTTTTTGTGAAAATTTTGAAAGATTTTCCAAAGTGGGCAAAAATTTTAAAAAACGACAGGGCCGTTAAGTGTCGAAAAAGTCAAAAATGGGGATTTTCCCAAAACTTGATAAAAGGGGCCAGCGGAGCGGGCTGAGAGAAAAACGAGCAAAATCAAGCACAGTTGGGGCGTTTTGTGAAAATTGTGAAGGATTTTCCAAAGTGGGCAAAAATTTAAAAAAAAGACAGGGCTGGTAGTGTCGAAAAAGTCAAAAATGGGGATTTTCCCAAAACTTGATAAAAGGGGCCAGGGGGGCGGGCTGAGTGAAAAACGAGCAAAATCAAGCACAGTTGGGGCGTTTTGTGAAAATTGTGAAGGATTTTCCAAAGTGGGCAAAAATTTAGAAAAACGACACGGCCGTTAACGGTCGAAAAAGTCAAAAATGGGGATTTTCCCAAAACTTGCTAAAAGGGGCCAGGGGGGCGGGCTGAGTGAAAAACGAGCAAAATCAAGCACAGTTGGGGCGTTTTGTGAAAATTGTGAAGGATTTTCCAAAGTGGGCAAAAATTTAAAAAAAAGACAGGGCTGGTAGTGTCGATAAAGTCAAAAATGGGGATTTTCCCAAAACTTGCTAAAAGGGGCCGGGGGGGTGGCTGAGTGAAAAACAAGCAAAATCAAGCACAGTTGGGGCGTTTTGTGAAAATTGTGAAGGATTTTCCAAAGTGGGCAAAAATTTTAAAAAACGACAGGGCCGTTAACGGTCGAAAAAGTCAAAAATGGGGATTTTCCCATAACTTGCTCAAAGTGGCCGGGGGGCGTGATGAGTGAGCAAAATCAAGCACAGTTGACTTGTAATGTGAAAATTGTGAAGGATTTTCCAAACCGGGCAAAAATTGAATAAAACGACAGGGCCGGTAGTGTCGAAAACGTCAAAAATGGGGATTTTCCCAAACCTTGCTAAAAGGGGCCGGGGGGCGGCCTCAATGAAAAACGAGCAAAATCAAGCACATTTGGGGCTTTTTGTGAAAATTTTGAAAGATTTTCCAAAGTGGGCAAAAATGTTAAAAAACGATAGGGCCGGTAGTGTCGAAAAAGTCAAAAATGGGGATTTTCCCAAAACTTGCTAAAAGTGGCCGGGGGGCGGGATGAGTGAAAAATGAGCAAAATCAAGCACAGTTGGGGCGTTTTGTGAAAATTGTGAAGGATTTTCCAAACCGGGCAAAAATTGAATAAAACGACAGGGCCGGTAGTGTCGAAAAAGTCAAAAATGGGGATTTTCCCAAAACTTGCTAAAAGGGGCCAGGGGGGCGGGCTGAGTGAAAAACGAGCAAAATCAAGCACAGTTGGGGCGTTTTGTGAAAATTGTGAAGGATTTTCCAAAGTGGGCAAAAATTTAAAAAAAAGACAGGGCTGGTAGTGTCGATAAAGTCAAAAATGGGGATTTTCCCAAAACTTGCTAAAAGGGGCCGGGGGGTTGGCTGAGTGAAAAACAAGCAAAATCAAGCACAGTTGGGGCGTTTTGTGAAAATTGTGAAGGATTTTCCAAGGTGGGCAAAAATTTTAAAAAACGACAGGGCCGTTAACGGTCGAAAAAGTCAAAAATGGGGATTTTCCCATAACTTGCTCAAAGTGGCCGGGGGGCGTGATGAGTGAGCAAAATCAAGCACAGTTGACTTGTAATGTGAAAATTGTGAAGGATTTTCCAAACCGGGCAAAAATTGAATAAAACGACAGGGCCGGTAGTGTCGAAAACGTCAAAAATGGGGATTTTCCCAAACCTTGCTAAAAGGGGCCGGGGGGCGGCCTCAATGAAAAACGAGCAAAATCAAGCACATTTGGGGCTTTTTGTGAAAATTTTGAAAGATTTTCCAAAGTGGGCAAAAATGTTAAAAAACGATAGGGCCGGTAGTGTCGAAAAAGTCAAAAATGGGGATTTTCCCAAAACTTGCTAAAAGTGGCCGGGGGGCGGGATGAGTGAAAAATGAGCAAAATCAAGCACAGTTGGGGCGTTTTGTGAAAATTGTGAAGGATTTTCCAAACCGGGCAAAAATTGAATAAAACGACAGGGCCGGTAGTGTCGAAAAAGTCAAAAATGGGGATATTCCCAAAACTTGCTAAAAGTGGCCGGGGGGCGGGATGAGTGAAAAACGAGCAAAATCAAGCACAGTTGGGGCAGTTTGTGAAAATTGTGAAGGATTTTCCAAAGTGGGCAAAAATTTAAAAAAAAGACAGGGCTGGTAGTGTCGATAAAGTCAAAAATGGGGATTTTCCCAAAACTTGCTAAAAGGGGCCGGGGGGGTGGCTGAGTGAAAAACAAGCAAAATCAAGCACAGTTGGGGCGTTTTGTGAAAATTGTGAAGGATTTTCCAAACCGGGCAAAAATTGAATAAAACGACAGGGCCGGTAGTGTCGAAAACGTCAAAAATGGGGATTTTCCCAAACCTTGCTAAAAGGGGCCGGGGGGCGGCCTCAATGAAAAACGAGCAAAATCAAGCACATTTGGGGCTTTTTGTGAAAATTTTGAAAGATTTTCCAAAGTGGGCAAAAATTTTAAAAAACGATAGGGCCGGTAGTGTCGAAAAAGTCAAAAATGGGGATTTTCCCAAAACTTGATAAAAGGGGCCAGGGGGGCGGGCTGAGTGAAAAACGAGCAAAATCAAGCTCAGTTTGGGCGTTTTGTGAAAATTGTGAAGGATTTTCCAAAGTGGGCAAGAATTTAGAAAAACGACAGGGCCGTTAACGGTCGAAAAAGTCAAAAATGGCGATTTTCCAAAAACTTGCTAAAAGGGGTCAGGGGGGCGGGCTGTGTGAAAAACGAGAAAAATCAATTACAGTTGGGGCATTTGTGAAAATTGTGAAGGATTTTCCAAAGTGGGCAAAAATTGAAAGAAACGACAGGGCCGTTAACGGTCGAAAAAGTCAAAAATGGGGATTTTCCCAAAACTTGCTAAAAGGGGCCAGGGGGGCGGGCTGTGTGAAAAACGAGCAAAATCAAGCACAGTTGGGGCGTTTTGTGTAAATTGTGAAGGATTTTCCAAAGTGGGCAAAAATTTAGAAAAACGACAGGGCCGTTAACGGTCGAAAAAGTCAAAAATGGCGATTTTCCCAAAACTTGCTAAAAGGGGTCAGGGGGGCGGGCTGTGTGAAAAACGAGCAAAATCAAGCACAGTTGGGGCGTTTTGTGAAAATTGTGAAGGATTTTCCAAAGTGGGTAAAAATTTTAAAAAAACGACAGGGCCGTTAAGTGTCGAAAAAGTCAAAAATGGGGATTTTCCCAAAACTTGATAAAAGGGGCCAGCGGAGCGGGCTGAGAGAAAAACGAGCAAAATCAAGCACAGTTGGGGCGTTTTGTGAAAATTGTGAAGGATTTTCCAAAGTGGGCAAAAATTAAAAAAAAAAGACAGGGCTGGTAGTGTCGAAAAAGTCAAAAATGGGGATTTTCCAAAATCTTGATAAAAGGGGTCAGGGGGGCGGGCTGTGTGAAAAACGAGAAAAATCAAGCACAGTTGGGGCATTTGTGAAAATTGTGAAGGATTTTCCAAAGTGGGCAAAAATTGAAAGAAACGACAGGGCCGTTAAGGGTCGAAAAAGTCAAAAATGGGGATTTTCCCAAAACTTGCTAAAAGTGGCCAGGGGGCGGGCTGAGTGAAAAACAAGCAAAATCAAGCACAGTTGGGGCGTTTTGTGAAAATTGTGAAGGATTTTCCAAAGTGAGCAAAAATTTAAAAAAAAGACAGGGCTGGTAGTGTCGATAAAGTCAAAAATGGGGATTTTCCCAAAACTTGCTAAAAGGGGCCAGCGGAGTGGGCTGAGAGAAAAACGAGCAAAATCAAGCACAGTTGGGGCGTTTTGTGAAAATTGTGAAGGATTTTCCAAAGTGGGCAAAAATTTAAAAAAAAAAGACAGGGCTGGTAGTGTCGAAAATGTCAAAAATGGGGATTTTCCCAAAACTTGATAAAAGGGGCCAGGGGGGCGGGCTGAGTGAAAAACGAGCAAAATCAAGCACAGTTGGGGCGTTTTGTGAAAATTGTGAAGGATTTTCCAAAGTGGGCAAGAATTTAGAAAAACGACAGGGCCGTTAACGGTCGAAAAAGTCAAAAATGGCGATTTTCCAAAAACTTGCTAAAAGGGGTCAGGGGGGCGGGCTGTGTGAAAAACGAGAAAAATCAATTACAGTTGGGGCATTTGTGAAAATTGTGAAGGATTTTCCAAAGTGGGCAAAAATTGAAAGAAACGACAGGGCCGTTAAGGGTCGAAAAAGTCAAAAATGGGGATTTTCCCAAAACTTGCTAAAAGGGGCCAGGGGGGCGGGCTGAGTGAAAAACGAGCAAAATCAAGCACAGTTGGGGCGTTTTGTGTAAATTGTGAAGGATTTTCCAAAGTGGGCAAAAATTTAGAAAAACGACAGGGCCGTTAAGGGTCGAAAAAGTCAAAAATGGCGATTTTCCCAAAACTTGCTAAAAGGGGTCAGGGGGGCGGGCTGTGTGAAAAACGAGCAAAATCAAGCACAGTTGGGGCGTTTTGTGAAAATTGTGAAGGATTTTCCAAAGTGGGTAAAAATTTTTAAAAAACGACAGGGCCGTTAAGTGTCGAAAAAGTCAAAAATGGGGATTTTCCCAAAACTTGATAAAAGGGGCCAGCGGAGCGGGCTGAGAGAAAAACGAGCAAAATCAAGCACAGTTGGGGCGTTTTGTGAAAATTGTGAAGGATTTTCCAAAGTGGGCAAAAATTAAAAAAAAAAAGACAGGGCTGGTAGTGTCGAAAAAGTCAAAAATGGGGATTTTCCAAAATCTTGATAAAAGGGGTCAGGGGGGCGGGCTGTGTGAAAAACGAGAAAAATCAAGCACAGTTGGGGCATTTGTGAAAATTGTGAAGGATTTTCCAAAGTGGGCAAAAATTGAAAGAAACGACAGGGCCGTTAAGGGTCGAAAAAGTCAAAAATGGGGATTTTCCCAAAACTTGCTAAAAGTGGCCAGGGGGCGGGCTGAGTGAAAAACAAGCAAAATCAAGCACAGTTGGGGCGTTTTGTGAAAATTGTGAAGGATTTTCCAAAGTGGGCAAAAATTTTAAAAAACGACAGGGCCGTTAAGTGTCGAAAAAGTCAAAAATGGGGATTTTCCCAAAACTTGATAAAAGGGGCCAGCGGAGCGGGCTGAGAGAAAAACGAGCAAAATCAAGCACAGTTGGGGCGTTTTGTGAAAATTGTGAAGGATTTTCCAAAGTGGGCAAAAATTTAAAAAAAAGACAGGGCTGGTAGTGTCGAAAAAGTCAAAAATGGGGATTTTCCCAAAACTTGATAAAAGGGGCCAGCGGAGCGGGCTGAGAGAAAAACGAGCAAAATAAAGCACAGTTGGGGCGTTTTGTGAAAATTGTGAAGGATTTTCCAAAGTGGGCAAAAATTTTAAAAAACGACAGGGCCGTTAAGTGTCGAAAAAGTCAAAAATGGGGATTTTCCCAAAACTTGATAAAAGGGGCCAGCGGAGCGGGCTGAGAGAAAAACGAGCAAAATCAAGCACAGTTGGGGCGTTTTGTGAAAATTGTGAAGGATTTTCCAAAGTGGGCAAAAATTAAAAAAAAAGACAGGGCTGGTAGTGTCGAAAAAGTCAAAAATGGGGATTTTCCCAAAACTTGATAAAAGGGGCCAGAGGGGCGGGCTGAGTGAAAAACGAGCAAAATCAAGCACAGTTGGGGCGTTTTGTGAAAATTGTGAAGGATTTTCCAAACCGGGCAAAAATTTTAAAAAACGACAGGGCCGTTAAGTGTCGAAAAAGTCAAAAATGGGGATTTCCCCAAAACTTGATAAAAGGGGCCAGAGGAGCGGGCTGAGAGAAAAACGAGCAAAATCAAGCACAGTTGGGGCGTTTTGTGAAAATTGTGAAGGATTTTCCAAAGTGGGAAAAAAATTTTAAAAAAAGACAGGGCCGTTAAGGGTCGAAAAAGTCAAAAATGGGGATTTTCCCAAAACTTGCTAAAAGGGGGCAGGGGGCGGGCTGAGTGAAAAACGAGCAAAATCAAGCACAGTTGGGGCGCTTTGTGAAAATTGTGAAGGATTTTCCAAAGTGGGCAAAAATTGAATAAAACGACAGGGCCGTTAAGGGTCGAAAAAGTCAAAAATTGAGATTTTCCCAAACTTTGCTAAAAGGGGCCAGGGGGGCGGGCTGAGTGAAAAACGAGCAAAATCAAGCACAGTTGGGGCGTTTTGTGAAAATTGTGAAGGATTTTCCAAAGTGGGCAAAAATGTTAAAAGAGGACAGGGCCGGTAGTGTCGAAAAAGTCAAAAATGGGGATTTTCCCAAAACTTGCTAAAAGTGGCCGGGGGGCTGGATGAGTGAAAAATGAGCAAAATCAAGCACAGTTGGGGCGTTTTGTGAAAATTGTGAAGGATTTTCCAAAGTGGGCAAAAATTTAAAAAGGCCACAGGGACGGTAGTGTCGAAAAAGTCAAAAATGGGGATTTTCCCAAAACTTGCTAAAAGGGGCCAGGGGGGCGGGATGAGTGAGAAAGGAGCAAAATCAAGCACAGTTGATGTGTAATGTGAAAATTGTGAAGGATTTTCCAAACCGGGCAAAAATTGAATAAAACGACAGGGCCGGTAGTGTCGAAAATGTCAAAAATGGGGATTTTCCCAAACCTTGCTAAAAGGGGCCAGGGGGCGGCCTCAGTGAAAAACGAGCAAAATCAAGCACATTTGGGGCGTTTTGTGAAAATTTTGAAGGATTTTCCAAAGTGGGCAAAAATGTTAAAAAACGATAGGGCCGGTAGTGTCGAAAAAGTCAAAAATGGGGATTTTCCCAAAACCTGCTAAAAGTGGCCGGGGGGCGGGATGAGTGAGCAAAATCAAGCACAGTTGATGTGTAATGTGAAAATTGTGTAGGATTTTCCAAACCAGGCAAAATTTGAAAAAAACGACAGGTCCGGCAGTGTCGAAAAAGTAAAAAATGGAGATTTTCCCAAAACTTGCTAAAAGTGGCCGGGGGGCGGGATGAGTGAGCAAAATCAAGCACAGTTGATGTGTAATGTGAAAATTGTGAAGGATTTTCCAAACCGGGCAAAAATTGAATAAAACGACAGGGCCGGTAGTGTCGAAAAAGTCAAAAATGGGGATTTTCCCAAAACTTGCTAAAAGTGGCCGGGGAGCGGGATGAGTGAAAAACGAGCAAAATCAAGCACAGTTGGGGGGTTTTGTGAAAATTGTGAAGGATTTTCCAAAGTGGGCAAAAATGTTAAAAGGCGACAGGGCCGGTAGTGTCGAAAAAGTCAAAAATGGGGATTTTCCCAAAACTTGCTAAAAATGGCCGGGGGGTGGGATGAGTGAAAAACGAGCAAAATCAAGCACAGTTGGGGCGTTTTGTGAAAATTGTGAAGGATTTTCCAAAGTTGGCAAAAAAAAAAAAAAAACGACAGGCCCGTTAGTGTCGAAAAAGTCAAAAATGGGGATTTTTCCAAACCTTGCTAAAAGGGGCCAGGGGGGCGGGATGAGTGAGAAAGGAGCAAAATCAAGCACAGTTTGGGTATTTTGTGAAAATTGTGAAGGATTTTCCAAAGTGGGCAAAAATTTGAAAAGGCCACAGGGCCGGCAGTGTCAAAAAAGTCAAAAATGGGGATTTTCCCATAACTTGCTAAAAGTGGCCGGGGGGCGTGATGAGTGAGCAAAATCAAGCACAGTTGACGTGTAATGTGAAAATTGTGAAGGATTTTCCAAACCGGGCAAAAATTGAATAAAACGACAGGGCCGGTAGTGTCGAAAACGTCAAAAATGGGGATTTTCCCAAACCTTGCTAAAAGGGGCCGGGGGGCGGCCTCAATGAAAAACGAGCAAAATCAAGCACATTTGGGGCCTTTTGTGAAAATTTTGAAAGATTTTCCAAAGTGGGCAAAAATGTTAAAAAACGATAGGGCCGGTAGTGTCGAAAAAGTCAAAAATGGGGATTTTCCCAAAACTTGCTAAAAGTGGCCGGGGGGCGGGATGAGTGAAAAATGAGCAAAATCAAGCACAGTTGGGGCGTTTTGTGAAAATTGTGAAGGATTTTCCAAACCGGGCAAAAATTGAATAAAACGACAGGGCCGGTAGTGTCGAAAAAGTCAAAAATGGGGATATTCCCAAAACTTGCTAAAAGTGGCCGGGGGGCGGGATGAGTGAAAAACGAGCAAAATCAAGCACAGTTGGGGCAGTTTGTGAAAATTGTGAAGGATTTTCCAAAGTGGGCAAAAATTTAAAAAAAAGACAGGGCTGGTAGTGTCGATAAAGTCAAAAATGGGGATTTTCCCAAAACTTGCTAAAACGGGCCGGGGGGGTGGCTGAGTGAAAAACAAGCAAAATCAAGCACAGTTGGGGCGTTTTGTGAAAATTGTGAAGGATTTTCCAAACCGGGCAAAAATTGAATAAAACGACAGGGCCGGTAGTGTCGAAAACGTCAAAAATGGGGATTTTCCCAAACCTTCCTAAAAGGGGCCGGGGGGCGGCCTCAATGAAAAACGAGCAAAATCAAGCACATTTGGGGCTCTTTGTGAAAATTTTGAAAGATTTTCCAAAGTGCGCAAAAATTTTAAAAAACGACAGGGCCGTTAAGTGTCGAAAAAGTCAAAAATGGGGATTTTCCCAAAACCTGCTAAAAGGGGCCAGGGGGGCGGGCTGAGTGAAAAACGAGCAAAATCAAGCACAGTTGGGGCGTTTTGTGAAAATTGTGAAGGATTTTCCAAAGTGGGCAAAAATTTAAAAAAAAGACAGGGCTGGTAGTGTCGATAAAGTCAAAAATGGGGATTTTCCCAAAACTTGCTAAAAGGGGCCGGGGGAGTGGCTGAGTGAAAAACAAGCAAAATCAAGCACAGTTGGGGCGTTTTGTGAAAATTGTGAAGGATTTTCCAAAGTGGGCAAAAATTTTAAAAAACGACAGGGCCGTTAAGTGTCGAAAAAGTCAAAAATGGGGATTTTCCCAAAACTTGATAAAAGGGGCCAGCGGAGCGGGCTGAGAGAAAAACGAGCAAAATCAAGCACAGTTGGGGCGTTTTGTGAAAATTGTGAAGGATTTTCCAAAGTGGGCAAAAATTTTAAAAAACGACAGGGCCGTTAAGTGTCGAAAAAGTCAAAAATGGGGATTTTCCCAAAACTTGATAAAAGGGGCCAGCGGAGCGGGCTGAGAGAAAAACGAGCAAAATCAAGCACAGTTGGGGCGTTTTGTGAAAATTGTGAAGGATTTTCCAAAGTGGGCAAAAATTTAAAAAAAAGACAGGGCTGGTAGTGTCGAAAAAGTCAAAAATGGGGATTTTCCCAAAACTTGATAAAAGGGGCCAGGGGGGCGGGCTGAGTGAAAAACGAGCAAAATCAAGCACAGTTGGGGCGTTTTGTGAAAATTGTGAAGGATTTTCCAAACCGGGCAAAAATTTAGAAAAACGACAGGGCCGTTAACGGTCGAAAAAGTCAAAAATGGGGATTTTCCCAAAACCTGCTAAAAGGGGCCAGGGGGGCGGGCTGAGTGAAAAACGAGCAAAATCAAGCACAGTTGGGGCGTTTTGTGAAAATTGTGAAGGATTTTCCAAAGTGGGCAAAAATTTAAAAAAAAGACAGGGCTGGTAGTGTCGATAAAGTCAAAAATGGGGATTTTCCCAAAA
This sequence comes from Scomber scombrus, assembly GCF_963691925.1. NCBI lineage: Eukaryota > Metazoa > Chordata > Actinopteri > Scombriformes > Scombridae > Scomber > Scomber scombrus. Next base: position 23,130 of record NW_026910222.1, read on the forward strand.
CTTGCTAAAAGGGGCCGGGGGGCGGGCTGAGTGAAAAACAAGCAAAATCAAGCACAGTTGGGGCGTTTTGTGAAAATTGTGAAGGATTTTCCAAAGTGGGCAAAAATTTTAAAAAACAACAAGGCCGTTAAGTGTCGAAAAAGTCAAAAATGGGGATTTTCCCAAAACTTGCTAAAAGGGGCCAGCGGAGCGGGCTGAGAGAAAAACGAGCAAAATCAAGCACAGTTGGGGCGTTTTGTGAAAATTGTGAAGGATTTTCCAAAGTGGGCAAAAATTTAAAAAAAAGACAGGGCTGGTAGTGTCGAAAAAGTCAAAAATGGGGATTTTCCCAAAACTTGATAAAAGGGGCCAGGGGGGCGGGCTGAGTGAAAAACGAGCAAAATCAAGCACAGTTGGGGCGTTTTGTGAAAATTGTGAAGGATTTTCCAAACCGGGCAAAAATTTAGAAAAACGACAGGGCCGTTAACGGTCGAAAAAGTCAAAAATGGGGATTTTCCCAAAACTTGCTAAAAGGGGCCAGGGGGGCGGGCTGAGTGAAAAACGAGCAAAATCAAGCACAGTTGGGGCGTTTTGTGAAAATTGTGAAGGATTTTCCAAAGTGGGCAAAAATTTAAAAAAAAGACAGGGCTGGTAGTGTCGATAAAGTCAAAAATGGGGATTTTCCCAAAACTTGCTAAAAGGGGCCGGGGGGGTGGCTGAGTGAAAAACAAGCAAAATCAAGCACAGTTGGGGCGTTTTGTGAAAATTGTGAAGGATTTTCCAAAGTGGGCAAAAATTTTAAAAAACGACAGGGCCGTTAAGTGTCGAAAAAGTCAAAAATGGGGATTTTCCCAAAACTTGATAAAAGGGGCCAGCGGAGCGGGCTGAGAGAAAAACGAGCAAAATCAAGCACAGTTGGGGCGTTTTGTGAAAATTGTGAAGGATTTTCCAAAGTGGGCAAAAATTTAAAAAAAAGACAGGGCTGGTAGTGTCGATAAAGTCAAAAATGGGGATTTTCCCAAAACTTGCTAAAAGGGGCCGGGGGAGTGGCTGAGTGAAAAACAAGCAAAATCAAGCACAGTTGGGGCGTTTTGTGAAAATTGTGAAGGATTTTCCAAAGTGGGCAAAAATTTTAAAAAACGACAGGGCCGTTAAGTGTCGAAAAAGTCAAAAATGGGGATTTTCCCAAAACTTGATAAAAGGGGCCAGCGGAGCGGGCTGAGAGAAAAAACGAGCAAAATCAAGCACAGTTGGGGCGTTTTGTGAAAATTGTGAAGGATTTTCCAAAGTGGGCAAAAATTTTAAAAAACGACAGGGCCGTTAACGGTCGAAAAAGTCAAAAATGGGGATTTTCCCAAAACTTGCTAAAAGGGGCCAGGGGGGCGGGCTGAGTGAAAAACGAGCAAAATCAAGCACAGTTGGGGCGTTTTGTGAAAATTGTGAAGGATTTTCCAAACCGGGTAAAAATTGAAAAAAACGACAGGGCCGGTAGTGTCGAAAAAGTCAAAAATGGGGATTTTCCCAAAACTCTATAAAAGGGGCCAGCGGAGCGGGCTGAGAGAAAAACGAGCAAAATCAAGCACAGTTGGGGCGTTTTGTGAAAATTGTGAAGGATTTTCCAAAGTGGGCAAGAATTTAGAAAAACGACAGGGCCGTTAACGGTCGAAAAAGTCAAAAATGGCGATTTTCCCAAAACTTGCTAAAAGGGGTCAGGGGGGCGGGCTGTTTGAAAAACGAGAAAAATCAATTACAGTTGGGGCATTTGTGAAAATTGTGAAGGATTTTCCAAAGTGGGCAAAAATTGAAAGAAACGACAGGGCCGTTAAGGGTCGAAAAAGTCAAAAATGGGGATTTTCCCAAAACTTGCTAAAAGGGGCCAGGGGGGCGGGCTGAGTGAAAAACGAGCAAAATCAAGCACAGTTGGGCGTTTTGTGTAAATTGTGAAGGATTTTCCAAAGTGGGCAAAAATTTAGAAAAACGACAGGGCCGTTAACGGTCGAAAAAGTCAAAAATGGCGATTTTCCCAAAACTTGCTAAAAGGGGTCAGGGGGGCGGGCTGTGTGAAAAACGAGCAAAATCAAGCACAGTTGGGGCGTTTTGTGAAAATTGTGAAGGATTTTCCAAAGTGGGTAAAAATTTTAAAAAAACGACAGGGCCGTTAAGTGTCGAAAAAGTCAAAAATGGGGATTTTCCCAAAACTTGATAAAAGGGGCCAGCGGAGCGGGCTGAGAGAAAAACGAGCAAAATCAAGCACAGTTGGGGCGTTTTGTGAAAATTGTGAAGGATTTTCCAAAGTGGGCAAAAATTTAAAAAAAGACAGGGCTGGTAGTGTCGATAAAGTCAAAAATGGGGATTTTCCCAAAACTTGCTAAAAGGGGCCGGGGGGGTGGCTGAGTGTAAAACAAGCAAAATCAAGCACAGTTGGGGCGTTTTGTGAAAATTGTGAAGGATTTTCCAAAGTGGGCAAAAATTTTAAAAACGACAGGGCCGTTAACGGTCGAAAAAGTCAAAAATGGGGATTTTCCCAAAACTTGATAAAAGGGGCCAGGGGGGCGGGCTGAGTGAAAAACGAGCAAAATCAAGCACAGTTGGGGCGTTTTGTGAAAATTGTGAAGGATTTTCCAAACCGGGTAAAAATTGAAAAAAACGACAGGGCCGGTAGTGTCGAAAAAGTCAAAAATGGGGATTTTCCCAAAACTTGATAAAAGGGGCCAGCGGAGCGGGCTGAGAGAAAAACGAGCAAAAGTGGGTAAAAATTTTAAAAAAACGACAGGGCCGTTAAGTGTCGAAAAAGTCAAAAAATGGGGATTTTCCCAAAACTTGATAAAAGGGGCCAGCGGAGCGGGCTGAGAGAAAAACGAGCAAAATCAAGCACATTTGGGGCGTTTTGTGAAAATTGTGTAGGATTTTCCAAACCAGGCAAAATTTGAAAAAAACGACAGGTCCGGCAGTGTCGAAAAAGTCAAAAATGGGGATTTTCCCAAAACTTGCTAAAAGTGGCCGGGGGGCGGGATGAGTGAGCAAAATCAAGCACAGTTGATGTGTAATGTGAAAATTGTGAAGGATTTTCCAAACCGGTCAAAAATTGAATAAAACGACAGGGCCGGGTAGTGTCGAAAAAGTCAAAAATGGGGATTTTCCCAAAACTTGCTAAAAGTGACCGGGGAGCGGGATGAGTGAAAAATGAGCAAAATCAAGCACAGTTGGGGCGTTTTGTGAAAATTGTGAAGGATTTTCCAAACCGGGCAAAAATTGAATAAAACGACAGGGCCGGTAGTGTCGAAAAAGTCAAAAATGGGGATATTCCCAAAACTTGCTAAAAGTGGCCGGGGGGCGGGATGAGTGAAAAACGAGCAAAATCAAGCACAGTTGGGGCAGTTTGTGAAAATTGTGAAGGATTTTCCAAAGTGGGCAAAAATTTAAAAAAAAGACAGGGCTGGTAGTGTCGATAAAGTCAAAAATGGGGATTTTCCCAAAACTTGCTAAAAGGGGCCGGGGGGGGTGGCTGAGTGAAAAACAAGCAAAATCAAGCACAGTTGGGGCGTTTTGTGAAAATTGTGAAGGATTTTCCAAACCGGGCAAAAATTTAGAAAAACGACAGGGCCGTTAACGGTCGAAAAAGTCAAAAATGGGGATTTTCCCAAAACCTGCTAAAAGGGGCCAGGGGGGCGGGCTGAGTGAAAAACGAGCAAAATCAAGCACAGTTGGGGCGTTTTGTGAAAATTGTGAAGGATTTTCCAAAGTGGGCAAAAATTTAAAAAAAAGACAGGGCTGGTAGTGTCGATAAAGTCAAAATGGGGATTTTCCAAAACTTGCTAAATGGGCCGGGGGGCGGGCTGAGTGAAAAACAAGCAAAATCAAGCACAGTTGGGGCGTTTTGTGAAAATTGTGAAGGATTTTCCAAAGTGGGCAAAAATTTTAAAAAACGACAGGGCCGTTAAGTGTCGAAAAAGTCAAAAATGGGGATTTTCCCAAAACTTGCTAAAAGGGGCCAGCGGAGCGGGCTGAGAGAAAAACGAGCAAAATCAAGCACAGTTGGGGCGTTTTGTGAAAATTGTGAAGGATTTTCCAAAGTGGGCAAAAATTTAAAAAAAAGACAGGGCTGGTAGTGTCGAAAAAGTCAAAAATGGGGATTTTCCCAAAACTTGATAAAAGGGGCCAGGGGGGCGGGCTGAGTGAAAAACGAGCAAAATCAAGCACAGTTGGGGCGTTTTGTGAAAATTGTGAAGGATTTTCCAAACCGGGCAAAAATTTAGAAAAACGACAGGGCCGTTAACGGTCGAAAAAGTCAAAAATGGGGATTTTCCCAAAACTTGCTAAAAGGGGCCAGGGGGGCGGGCTGAGTGAAAAACGAGCAAAATCAAGCACAGTTGGGGCGTTTTGTGAAAATTGTGAAGGATTTTCCAAAGTGGGCAAAAATTTAAAAAAAAGACAGGGCTGGTAGTGTCGATAAAGTCAAAAATGGGGATTTTCCCAAAACTTGCTAAAAGGGGCCGGGGGGGTGGCTGAGTGAAAAACAAGCAAAATCAAGCACAGTTGGGGCGTTTTGTGAAAATTGTGAAGGATTTTCCAAAGTGGGCAAAAATTTTAAAAAACGACAGGGCCGTTAAGTGTCGAAAAAGTCAAAAATGGGGATTTTCCCAAAACTTGATAAAAGGGGCCAGCGGAGCGGGCTGAGAGAAAAACGAGCAAAATCAAGCACAGTTGGGGCGTTTTGTGAAAATTGTGAAGGATTTTCCAAAGTGGGCAAAAATTTAAAAAAAAGACAGGGCTGGTAGTGTCGATAAAGTCAAAAATGGGGATTTTCCCAAAACTTGCTAAAAGGGGCCGGGGGAGTGGCTGAGTGAAAAACAAGCAAAATCAAGCACAGTTGGGGCGTTTTGTGAAAATTGTGAAGGATTTTCCAAAGTGGGCAAAAATTTAAAAAAACGACAGGGCCGTTAAGTGTCGAAAAAGTCAAAAATGGGGATTTTCCCAAAACTTGATAAAAGGGGCCAGCGGAGCGGGCTGAGAGAAAAACGAGCAAAATCAAGCACAGTTGGGGCGTTTTGTGAAAATTGTGAAGGATTTTCCAAAGTGGGCAAAAATTTTAAAAAACGACAGGGCCGTTAACGGTCGAAAAAGTCAAAAATGGGGATTTTCCCAAACTTGCTAAAAGGGGCCAGGGGGGCGGGCTGAGTGAAAAACGAGCAAAATCAAGCACAGTTGGGGCGTTTTGTGAAAATTGTGAAGGATTTTCCAAACCGGGTAAAAATTGAAAAAAACGACAGGGCCGGTAGTGTCGAAAAAGTCAAAAATGGGGATTTTCCCAAAACTCTATAAAAGGGGCCAGCGGAGCGGGCTGAGAGAAAAACGAGCAAAATCAAGCACAGTTGGGGCGTTTTGTGAAAATTGTGAAGGATTTTCCAAAGTGGGCAAAAATTTAAAAAAAAAAGACAGGGCTGGTAGTGTCGAAAATGTCAAAAATGGGGATTTTCCCAAAACTTGATAAAAGGGGCCAGGGGGGCGGGCTGAGTGAAAAACGAGCAAAATCAAGCACAGTTGGGGCGTTTTGTGAAAATTGTGAAGGATTTTCCAAAGTGGGCAAGAATTTAGAAAAACGACAGGGCCGTTAACGGTCGAAAAAGTCAAAAATGGCGATTTTCCCAAAACTTGCTAAAAGGGGTCAGGGGGGCGGGCTGTTTGAAAAACGAGAAAAATCAATTACAGTTGGGGCATTTGTGAAAATTGTGAAGGATTTTCCAAAGTGGGCAAAAATTGAAAGAAACGACAGGGCCGTTAAGGGTCGAAAAAGTCAAAAATGGGGATTTTCCCAAAACTTGCTAAAAGGGGCCAGGGGGGCGGGCTGAGTGAAAAACGAGCAAAATCAAGCACAGTTGGGGCGTTTTGTGTAAATTGTGAAGGATTTTCCAAAGTGGGCAAAAATTTAGAAAAACGACAGGGCCGTTAACGGTCGAAAAAGTCAAAAATGGCGATTTTCCCAAAACTTGCTAAAAGGGGCCAGGGGGGCGGGCTGTGTGAAAAACAAGCAAAATCAAGCACAGTTGGGGCGTTTTGTGAAAATTGTGAAGGATTTTCCAAGTGGGTAAAAATTTTAAAAAAACGACAGGGCCGTTAAGTGTCGAAAAAGTCAAAAATGGGGATTTTCCCAAAACTTGATAAAAGGGGCCAGCGGAGCGGGCTGAGAGAAAAACGAGCAAAATCAAGCACAGTTGGGGCGTTTTGTGAAAATTGTGAAGGATTTTCCAAAGTGGGCAAAAATTTAAAAAAAAGACAGGGCTGGTAGTGTCGAAAAAGTCAAAAATGGGGATTTTCCCAAAACTTGATAAAAGGGGCCAGGGGGGCGGGCTGAGTGAAAAACGAGCGAAATCAAGCACAGTTGGGGCGTTTTGTGAAAATTGTGAAGGATTTTCCAAACCGGGCAAAAATTTAGAAAAACGACAGGGCCGTTAACGGTCGAAAAAGTCAAAAATGGGGATTTTCCCAAAACTTGCTAAAAGGGGCCAGGGGGGCGGGCTGAGTGAAAAACGAGCAAAATCAAGCACAGTTGGGGCGTTTTGTGAAAATTGTGAAGGATTTTCCAAAGTGGGCAAAAATTTAAAAAAAAGACAGGGCTGGTAGTGTCGATAAAGTCAAAAATGGGGATTTTCCCAAAACTTGCTAAAAGGGGCCGGGGGGGTGGCTGAGTGAAAAACAAGCAAAATCAAGCACAGTTGGGGCGTTTTGTGAAAATTGTGAAGGATTTTCCAAAGTGGGCAAAAATTTTAAAAAACGACAAGGCCGTTAAGTGTCGAAAAAGTCAAAAATGGGGATTTTCCCAAAACTTGCTAAAAGGGGCCAGCGGAGCGGGCTGAGAGAAAAACGAGCAAAATCAAGCACAGTTGGGGCGTTTTGTGAAAATTGTGAAGGATTTTCCAAAGTGGGCAAAAATTTAAAAAAAGACAGGGCTGGTAGTGTCGAAAAAGTCAAAAATGGGGATTTTCCCAAAACTTGATAAAAGGGGCCAGGGGGGCGGGCTGAGTGAAAAACGAGCAAAATCAAGCACAGTTGGGGCGTTTTGTGAAAATTGTGAAGGATTTTCCAAACCGGCAAAAATTTAGAAAAACGACAGGGCCGTTAACGGTCGAAAAAGTCAAAAATGGGGATTTTCCCAAACTTGCTAAAAGGGGCCAGGGGGGCGGGCTGAGTGAAAAACGAGCAAAATCAAGCACAGTTGGGGCGTTTTGTGAAAATTGTGAAGGATTTTCCAAAGTGGGCAAAAATTTAAAAAAAAGACAGGGCTGGTAGTGTCGATAAAGTCAAAAATGGGGATTTTCCCAAAACTTGCTAAAAGGGGCCGGGGGGGTGGCTGAGTGAAAAACAAGCAAAATCAAGCACAGTTGGGGCGTTTTGTGAAAATTGTGAAGGATTTTCCAAAGTGGGCAAAAATTTTAAAAAACGACAGGGCCGTTAAGTGTCGAAAAAGTCAAAAATGGGGATTTTCCCAAAACTTGATAAAAGGGGCCAGCGGAGCGGGCTGAGAGAAAAACGAGCAAAATCAAGCACAGTTGGGGCGTTTTGTGAAAATTGTGAAGGATTTTCCAAAGTGGGCAAAAATTTAAAAAAAAGACAGGGCTGGTAGTGTCGATAAAGTCAAAAATGGGGATTTTCCCAAAACTTGCTAAAAGGGGCCGGGGGAGTGGCTGAGTGAAAAACAAGCAAAATCAAGCACAGTTGGGGCGTTTTGTGAAAATTGTGAAGGATTTTCCAAGTGGGCAAAAATTTTAAAAAACGACAGGGCCGTTAAGTGTCGAAAAAGTCAAAAATGGGGATTTTCCCAAAACTTGATAAAAGGGGCCAGCGGAGCGGGCTGAGAGAAAAACGAGCAAAATCAAGCACAGTTGGGGCGTTTTGTGAAAATTGTGAAGGATTTTCCAAAGTGGGCAAAAATTTTAAAAAACGACAGGGCCGTTAACGGTCGAAAAAGTCAAAAATGGGGATTTTCCCAAAACTTGCTAAAAGGGGCCAGGGGGGCGGGCTGAGTGAAAAACGAGCAAAATCAAGCACAGTTGGGGCGTTTTGTGAAAATTGTGAAGGATTTTCCAAACCGGGTAAAAATTGAAAAAAACGACAGGGCCGGTAGTGTCGAAAAAGTCAAAATGGGGATTTTCCCAAAACTCTATAAAAGGGGCCAGCGGAGCGGGCTGAGAGAAAAACGAGCAAAATCAAGCACAGTTGGGGCGTTTTGTGAAAATTGTGAAGGATTTTCCAAAGTGGGCAAGAATTTAGAAAAACGACAGGGCCGTTAACGGTCGAAAAAGTCAAAAATGGCGATTTTCCCAAAACTTGCTAAAAGGGGTCAGGGGGGCGGGCTGTTTGAAAAACGAGAAAAATCAATTACAGTTGGGGCATTTGTGAAAATTGTGAAGGATTTTCCAAAGTGGGCAAAAATTGAAAGAAACGACAGGGCCGTTAAGGGTCGAAAAAGTCAAAAATGGGGATTTTCCCAAAACTTGCTAAAAGGGGCCAGGGGGGCGGGCTGAGTGAAAAACGAGCAAAATCAAGCACAGTTGGGGCGTTTTGTGTAAATTGTGAAGGATTTTCCAAAGTGGGAAAAAATTTAGAAAAACGACAGGGCCGTTAACGGTCGAAAAAGTCAAAAATGGCGATTTTCCAAAACTTGCTAAAAGGGGTCAGGGGGGCGGGCTGTGTGAAAAACGAGCAAAATCAAGCACAGTTGGGGCGTTTTGTGAAAATTGTGAAGGATTTTCCAAAGTGGGTAAAAATTTTAAAAAAACGACAGGGCCGTTAAGTGTCGAAAAAGTCAAAAATGGGGATTTTCCAAAACTTGATAAAAGGGGCCAGCGGAGCGGGCTGAGAGAAAAACGAGCAAAATCAAGCACAGTTGGGGCGTTTTGTGAAAATTGTGAAGGATTTTCCAAAGTGGGCAAAAATTTAAAAAAAAGACAGGGCTGGTAGTGTCGATAAAGTCAAAAATGGGGATTTTCTCAAAACTTGCTAAAAGGGGCCGGGGGGGTGGCTGAGTGTAAAACAAGCAAAATCAAGCACAGTTGGGGCGTTTTGTGAAAATTGTGAAGGATTTTCCAAAGTGGGCAAAAATTTTAAAAAACGACAGGGCCGTTAACGGTCGAAAAAGTCAAAAATGGGGATTTTCCCAAAACTTGATAAAAGGGGCCAGGGGGGCGGGCTGAGTGAAAAACGAGCAAAATCAAGCACAGTTGGGGCGTTTTGTGAAAATTGTGAAGGATTTTCCAAACCGGGTAAAAATTGAAAAAAACGACAGGGCCGGTAGTGTCGAAAAAGTCAAAAATGGGGATTTTCCCAAAACTTGATAAAAGGGGCCAGCGGAGCGGGCTGAGAGAAAAACGAGCAAAAGTGGGTAAAAATTTTAAAAAACGACAGGGCCGTTAAGTGTCGAAAAAGTCAAAAATGGGGATTTTCCCAAAACTTGATAAAAGGGGCCAGCGGAGCGGGCTGAGAGAAAAACGAGCAAAATCAAGCACATTTGGGGCGTTTTGTGAAAATTGTGTAGGATTTTCCAAACCAGGCAAAATTTGAAAAAAACGACAGGTCCGGCAGTGTCGAAAAAGTCAAAAATGGGGATTTTCCCAAAACTTGCTAAAAGTGGCCGGGGGGCGGGATGAGTGAGCAAAATCAAGCACAGTTGATGTGTAATGTGAAAATTGTGAAGGATTTTCCAAACCGGGCAAAAATTGAATAAAACGACAGGGCCGGTAGTGTCGAAAAAGTCAAAAATGGGGATTTTCCCAAAACTTGCTAAAAGTGGCCGGGGAGCGGGATGAGTGAAAAATGAGCAAAATCAAGCACAGTTGGGGCGTTTTGTGAAAATTGTGAAGGATTTTCCAAACCGGGCAAAAATTGAATAAAACGACAGGGCCGGTAGTGTCGAAAAAGTCAAAAATGGGGATATTCCCAAAACTTGCTAAAAGTGGCCGGGGGGCGGGATGAGTGAAAAACGAGCAAAATCAAGCACAGTTGGGGCAGTTTGTGAAAATTGTGAAGGATTTTCCAAAGTGGGCAAAAATTTAAAAAAAAGACAGGGCTGGTAGTGTCGATAAAGTCAAAAATGGGGATTTTCCCAAAACTTGCTAAAAGGGGCCGGGGGGGGTGGCTGAGTGAAAAACAAGCAAAATCAAGCACAGTTGGGGCGTTTTGTGAAAATTGTGAAGGATTTTCCAAACCGGGCAAAAATTTAGAAAAACGACAGGGCCGTTAACGGTCGAAAAAGTCAAAAATGGGGATTTTCCCAAAACCTGCTAAAAGGGGCCAGGGGGGCGGGCTGAGTGAAAAACGAGCAAAATCAAGCACAGTTGGGGCGTTTTGTGAAAATTGTGAAGGATTTTCCAAAGTGGGCAAAAATTTAAAAAAAAGACAGGGCTGGTAGTGTCGATAAAGTCAAAAATGGGGATTTTCCCAAAACTTGCTAAATGGGCCGGGGGGCGGGCTGAGTGAAAAACAAGCAAAATCAAGCACAGTTGGGGCGTTTTGTGAAAATTGTGAAGGATTTTCCAAAGTGGGCAAAAATTTTAAAAAACGACAGGGCCGTTAAGTGTCGAAAAAGTCAAAAATGGGGATTTTCCCAAAACTTGCTAAAAGGGGCCAGCGGAGCGGGCTGAGAGAAAAACGAGCAAAATCAAGCACAGTTGGGGCGTTTTGTGAAAATTGTGAAGGATTTTCCAAAGTGGGCAAAAATTTAAAAAAAAGACAGGGCTGGTAGTGTCGAAAAAGTCAAAAATGGGGATTTTCCCAAAACTTGATAAAAGGGGCCAGGGGGGCGGGCTGAGTGAAAAACGAGCAAAATCAAGCACAGTTGGGGCGTTTTGTGAAAATTGTGAAGGATTTTCCAAACCGGGCAAAAATTTAGAAAAACGACAGGGCCGTTAACGGTCGAAAAAGTCAAAAATGGGGATTTTCCCAAAACTTGCTAAAAGGGGCCAGGGGGGCGGGCTGAGTGAAAAACGAGCAAAATCAAGCACAGTTGGGGCGTTTTGTGAAAATTGTGAAGGATTTTCCAAAGTGGGCAAAAATTTAAAAAAAAGACAGGGCTGGTAGTGTCGATAAAGTCAAAAATGGGGATTTTCCCAAAACTTGCTAAAAGGGGCCGGGGGGGTGGCTGAGTGAAAAACAAGCAAAATCAAGCACAGTTGGGGCGTTTTGTGAAAATTGTGAAGGATTTTCCAAAGTGGGCAAAAATTTTAAAAAACGACAGGGCCGTTAAGTGTCGAAAAAGTCAAAAATGGGGATTTTCCCAAAACTTGATAAAAGGGGCCAGCGGAGCGGGCTGAGAGAAAAACGAGCAAAATCAAGCACAGTTGGGGCGTTTTGTGAAAATTGTGAAGGATTTTCCAAAGTGGGCAAAAATTTAAAAAAAAGACAGGGCTGGTAGTGTCGATAAAGTCAAAAATGGGGATTTTCCCAAAACTTGCTAAAAGGGGCCGGGGGAGTGGCTGAGTGAAAAACAAGCAAAATCAAGCACAGTTGGGGCGTTTTGTGAAAATTGTGAAGGATTTTCCAAAGTGGGCAAAAATTTAAAAAAACGACAGGGCCGTTAAGTGTCGAAAAAGTCAAAAATGGGGATTTTCCCAAAACTTGATAAAAGGGGCCAGCGGAGCGGGCTGAGAGAAAAACGAGCAAAATCAAGCACAGTTGGGGCGTTTTGTGAAAATTGTGAAGGATTTTCCAAAGTGGGCAAAAATTTTAAAAACGACAGGGCCGTTAACGGTCGAAAAAGTCAAAAATGGGGATTTTCCCAAAACTTGCTAAAAGGGGCCAGGGGGGCGGGCTGAGTGAAAAACGAGCAAAATCAAGCACAGTTGGGGCGTTTTGTGAAAATTGTGAAGGATTTTCCAAACCGGGTAAAAATTGAAAAAAACGACAGGGCCGGTAGTGTCGAAAAAGTCAAAAATGGGGATTTTCCCAAAACTCTATAAAAGGGGCCAGCGGAGCGGGCTGAGAGAAAAACGAGCAAAATCAAGCACAGTTGGGGCGTTTTGTGAAAATTGTGAAGGATTTTCCAAAGTGGGCAAAAATTTAAAAAAAAAAAGACAGGGCTGGTAGTGTCGAAAATGTCA
>NW_026910223.1:0-14826 GCF_963691925.1 Scomber scombrus
GTGAACGCCTCGGTAATGAGACGGTTGAAGGACGCTGTTAAGTTATTATATTTATTTATTTATTTATTGGTTTATTATGGCTCTAAATACTGGAAACACAGGAGAGGTAAGAGACTGAATTAATGTGAATTCTCTTGATCTTATACTGATACTGACACTGATATTTGATTTATTGGATACTTTTCCACCAATTTGACCAACATATAAAGAAGAATTACCTTTTTTCTTCCAATGCTCCATTACAGTTAAAGGATGCATATCAGTATTTACCTATAATCACAAACAAATGCACCATTAAATGTATAATTACAGCTGTTTTTTTAGGTTGTATGCCATCAATTTATATTCAAATTCTAAAATTCCCCCAAAAAAGCCAATCTTTCTTCAGAATGAATTCTTTAGTAAAAACATAAGAAAATAACGTAAAATTCAGATTTTATAATGGGGAAAAAACCCCTTTTGGTTATAAATATGGCCAATGCTATATATACAGTACTGGTAACAAAACTTTTAGTCATTTCAGATGGTTAGATTAGTCTCCATCATGCATCCGGGAGGCGTATGATTGGTCCTAAATTTATTCTGCAAGCATGACAACGAGACCAGACATAGAGCAAGAGTCGTAAAGTCAAGGCGAGTTTATTTATACAGCACAACTCAGAGAGCGTTGCATAAAACATTAAAAGCATCAACACGAAAGTGCAAAAAAAGAGAAAAACAAACAGCTTAAAAGGACATTTAAACACAACCAAAACAGTCATTATAGAGCCGAGAGAGCAGAAAACAACAAACAAGCTCAAATAGAATAAGACAAATGTGAGAAGTAAGACTTAAAATTACAGTGCAGTGCAAGAAATAAATAATTATTAGATTTAATCAAAGGCAGAAATAGAAAAAGTCAGGTGTGATGTAAAAAACATGCAGTTTTAACCCTTTAAATACTGTTCAGAGTCAAATTTGACCCATTTTTAAATAGTTTTTTTGTCTTTTAACCTGAAATTTCATAAACTTAACATACAAATAAGGAAATATATTCAACACATATTCATCCGGAATGTCAAAAATGTTCATTCTTCACATTTAATATAATTTGTTGATATAGTTTCTCCTGTTTTTATGTAACATTGGACCATTATAGTGTCATTAAAACTACAAAGATGAACTCTTTCTGCTCTCTGAAAGCTTCATTAAGGATTAATCTCACATTTATCTGTGACTGATGAGGCGTTAATGAATGATTTGTGGTTTAGAAGTTTGTTATTGAGACTAATTGTGAGGAAATATGAACAGTATGTGTAAAGGTTAAGAGAGTTTATTCAGGTATGTGGAGCTTAAAACCTGAACGCTGCTTCTCCATGTTTAGTTTAGTCTCTGAGGGACAGAAAGCAGAACGCAGACCACCTGAGAGGTCTGCATGGTTTATAACACAGCAGAAGAGCAGATATATACATTGGCCCCTAAACTATTTAGTGCTATTATATAAATGAACAGTAAAGTCATAAATAAGGAGCTATTTTCATGTTCATCCTGCAGCAGATGGTTAAGGCCCCTGCAGAGTCCTGATCTCAACATCATAGAGTCAGTCTGGGATTAACATGAAGAGACTGAAACAGATGAGACGCAGAAAACCACAGAAGAAGAACAACTGTGGCAACTTCCTCCCAAGATGCAGGAACAATAAACAGAGTACATTAAAAGAAGAAAAAACAGTGAGCAGGTGTACTGAGGAGAACTGTTACCATCTGCTTACTGAACTTCTGCATGAAGTTAATTATCAAATAAAAAGCATTCTGGAGTTATTTAAGAAGAAAAAAAAGCGTCCTCATTTAACTTTTAGGGTCTAAAACTTGTGCAGAGTACTGTATAATGTCCAGTAGTTAAAAAGGGAGCATAAAGCATATCTTTATAATCCCAGTACAGATGGTAGAGTGGGCTGTAAAAGTACTCATTATGCACAAAAAGGAGATTATTTAAACTACTTTATATATATATTATATTTATATATATATATATATATATATATATATATATATATATATATATATATATATATATATATATATATATATATATATATGGGGTCAATTAGTTTCAATATATATATATATATATATATTATATATATATATATATATATATATATATATATATATAGTATAATATATATATATATATATATATATATATATATATAAAGTAGTTTAAATAATCTCCTTTTTGTGCACTTATATATATATATATATATATATATATATATATATATATATATATATATATATATTGAAACTAATTGACCCCATATATATATATATTATATATATATATATATATATATATATATATATATATATATATATATATATATATATACCCTTTTTAGTTTTAACAGTGGACATCTACTCATTGCAAGTGTCAAACAAATATAGTGGAATAACCCTTTACATACTGCTCATATTCTGACTCATAAATAGTCTCTACACCAATTCAGTTTAACCCTCCTGTCGTCCTCCCGGGTCAAATTGACCCCATCTCTTTTGACTGTTCTTCTTTCCTTGCTCCCTCCCTCCTTCCTTCCTTCCTTCCTTCCTTCCTTCCCTTCCTTCCTTCCTTCCTTCTTTCCTTCCTTCCTTCCTTCCTTCCTTCCTTCCTTCCTTCCTTACTCCTCCCTCCTTACTCCTTTCCTTCCTTCCTCCCTTCCTTCCTTCCTTCCTTCCTCCCTCCCTCTTTACTCCTTTCCTTCCTTCCTTCCTTCCTCCCTCCCTCTTTACTCCTTTCCTTCCTTCCTTCCTTCCTCCCTCCCTCCCTCCCTCCCTCCCTCCCTACCTCCCTCCCTACCTCCTTACTCCTTTCCTTCCTTCCTTCCTTCCTTCCTTCTTCCCTTTCCTTCCTCCCTCCTTCCTTACTCCTTTCTTTCCTTCCTTCCTTCCTTCTCCTTTCCTTCCTTGACCAGAGGACAACAGGAGGGTTATTAAATTTCCAATCAGTCATTAATAAGTGTTTGATTAATCCTTCTAGTTGATTAATCTTATAGAAAAAACACCATAGAATAGAATATGAAGAATACAGCAACATGTTTAAATGCTGATTTTTGATTTTATTTAAGAGCTAAAGGTCAAATTTGCACATTTGCATATTTAAAAATGTGTATCAGCTGCACAAAAATTTAAAAATTGATGCATTTTATTTCTATTTTTATATACTGTCGGTCCCATTAGGAGAAGTCTTGCTAAATTAAATGTGTATAGGGTGTTTTTACAGCTCTTAAATGTAAAAATATGTGTAAAATGTGACCCTGACCGGTATGTAATTAAGGGTTAATCTAAATTTGAAGGCTTTTTGAGGTTGAGGTTGATCTAAGTGTAAGATGAATTATAAGAGAACAGGCAACGTGCACCAGGAGATAAATACATATATACATTTTTATACCTTTTAATAGGGGGAAACGTATCCTGGTGGAGATACAACTCATAAAATCGAAAATATGCAAAATACTTAAAAAGAATTATACATTGAAATGTTTACTTAGGTGCAAAAAGTAACATCAAAGTAAATAAAAATAATAATTAACATCTTATTTTCCACTCTTACCTATTTATAAGGGTTAATGCAATAATATAAGTGAGTAGAGGAGTTTCATGCCATACATTCAGTCTTAACTAAGAATGTCAAACCATCTTCCTCCTCCCTCCTCTTCCTCATCTTCCTCCTCTCATGGCTGCAGAAAAAACATTCAAGCCAAGACGGATAAATACAGTATGGCACATTGGCAAGTTTCTCTTTATGAGGCCACAAATAGTTGGCTTGCAGTATCATGTTTTCAGCTCTAATATAGGCCACAATACAGGCAGCGATCATCTGATTCATAATGGCCGCCTGCCTGCCTGTCAGCCGCCGTCTCATAATAGCACAATGTTTTTACACCACTGATGGCTGTTATTACTCCAGATTTGTAGATTTCAGCATGCAAATTTTCAATAAATGTTCAAATAACTCAACGCCCGGTGGCTTATTGTCCCCCCCCCCCTCCCCCGCCACACACACACACACACACACACACACACACACACACACACACACTCACACACACATGCATGCAGCTGAGATTCAGTTACAAAGTGAAAGTTAAAATAGCTGCCGCATTTTTTTCTCTCCTTGTGGCGCCCCGGCTGCAGCTGTTTTTCCGCCGGTGCCTGGAAAGCCTTCGCCACCAAAATAATCTGGGTTGAAGGCAGAGAGAGAGGGAGGGGGTGAAAGGGGGGGGGGGGGGGTAATAATGTGGTGTCATCACAGAGCTTTACTAAATATGGACGCTGCTGTCATAGATTCACAGGAGCACCTGCTCAGGCTGCTGCAGCGGGATGAAGAGTTCAGCTGACTGAATTAGCTCCTTCCTTCCTTCCTTCCTTCCTTCCTTCCTTCCTTCCTTCCTTCCTTCCTTCCTTCCTTCCTTCCTTCCTTCCTTCCTTCCTTCCTTCCCCTTGCAGCGGGGTGAAGAGTTCAGCTAACTGAAATTAGCAACGACGGCTACGGTTAGAAACACACGAGATCAAACATGATGATAAAGAAGGAAGAGATAAAATAGTCCTAAAGCAGAGATGTCAAACATGCGGCCTGTGGCCCAGAACTGGCCTGCCGAGGGGTCCAGTCTGGCCCACTTTCCTTCTTCCTTCCATCCATCCTTCCTTCTTTCCTTCCCTCTTTTCCTTTATTTCCCCTTTCCCTTCTTTCCTGCGTGTTTTTTTGTCCCTTCCTTCCTTCCTTCCTTTCCTTCATTTCACCTTTTCTTTCCTTCCTTCCTTCCTTCCTTCCTATCCCCTTTCCCTTCTTTCCATCCATTCTTCCTTCCTTTCCTTCATTTCACCTTTCCTTTCCTTCCTTCAGTCATTCCTTCCTTCCTTCTTTTTGTCTTTTGAAGGAAGCTTCCTTCCTTCCTTCCTTCCTTCCTTCCTTCCTTCCTTCCTATCCCCTTTCCTTCCTTCCTTCTAATGGTCTGGCCCACATGAGCTCAGATTGGTCTCTATGTGGCCCCTTTGATCAAAATGAGCAACCAAGATCTAACTTCACAATAAAACATGTCAGAGGAAGAAAACAGTGTAAATAAAACCATTAATACAGATTCTCCGACCACCAGGCTCCTATTTTAAACTTAACTGATTTAAAGGAGAAGTTTATAGGTCAGGAGGAGAGCGCAAAACTGCCGGCGTGACATTATAAAACTGCCTGAGAGGAAGAGAAAAGGCGGCAGCAGCGGCAGCGTGGAGTCATTCTCCTACTTCCTGTTTCCGTCTTGAACCCCAAATGTCATCGCTTGAAGAATGACTTCACAGCGGCCGGCCGCACCTGAGTCACACACACCTCCTCTTCCTCCTTTTCTTCCTCCTCTGTCGCCTCTAATATGCTCTAATTTGTTCCTGTCGTGAAGTTAAAAATATCCCCCTTCAACCCTTTTTTTCTCTTCTTCTCAGCTCTTTATTTCCGATAAGCCAGAGTTTCCTCTCCGGTCACAGGAGTATTGTGTTACACGTATTGTTAAGACTCAATGGTGCAGCTCTGATTTTAATCCTCCTTACTGTTCATTAGATGTAAAACAAGTGGTACAGAATATTCTCAGTGCACCATTTTTTACACTTTGCAGATTCTTCAAATTAAATTGGTTTCAAAAGTAAGTATAGGTGATTTTTTTGTTCTACTTAAAGCTACATGAACATATTTTTTGGCCACTAGGGGGCAGAAGAGCATAGCAACAAGCTGGAAAACACAATCATCTGATACAAAATCACCTTTTAAAAGGTGTTAATGCAATTTTTTGCTTTGCATTTAGTGCAAAGAGCTTGTTAACTACTGCTGGAAAAGAGTTTGATGGGAGTGAACCAAACTGTAAATTTGCTGTAAAACTATGAACTAAAAGAGGCTGCAGAGTTGGTGATAATGCTATTGGATCTATGGCCAAATGACTAATTGATTAATTGATTAGATGCATATGAATCCACAATTATTCTAATTGAATAAGATATTTTCCAAACTTAAATGTCAAATAATCGCTGGTTTTAGCTTCTCTTGGTTGTAGATCGGCTGCTTTTCTCACTTTTTAGCATTTCATCGCTACTTTCTGTGACTTTATAAACCAAATTAATTGAGAAAATAATAAACAGATTAATCCATTATTAAAATAATTGTTAGTTGCAACCCTTATTAGGATTATCACTATTGTATTAGCGACCCATTTAACATTATAATGAGTCATTTTTCCATTTTATTACAAGTAATTTATTAGTAATACTAGTTATAGAAAATGTTAATAAGTGGCATCTTTCTGTTTAATACAGTAAATACAGCAGAAAGTCCAGCTGCATGTTTCTCAGGCGATCAACGTTGTATCTTTCCTAAATTCCCATTGAGTCTTTCGTATGAATTATGATTCAATTTGTGCAGATAAGAATTGTTCAAAACCACTGAAGCCTTATTTTAAATTCAAGTAGAGACTCCAAAAAGTTTCCAGAGATGAAAAATGTACCATGCTGAACGGCAGCAGAATGAGAATGAATAGATGCAAAATGCACATCTACATTTTCACATTTAGGAGTTCTTCAGCTATGAAACAAGTGTGATGAATTGTAGCTTCAATGGAGAAAAGGAGCAATAGATGCAGAATATGAGCAGTATGTGAGATAATATACAGATACAGATAAGTTACAGATTACTAGTTACTCTATTTAAAATGTAATAAGTAATGTAACTATTTCAGTTACTTCATCAAAGTAATGTAACTTATTATATTTGATCACTTCTCTAATGTTCTAACCAATGTTTTCAGCTGTTAGGGTAAATGTTCCCTCCATCTGTCCTTCCTTCCTTCCTTCCTTCCTTCCTTCCTTCCTTCCTTCCTTCCTTCCTTCCTTCCTACCTTCTTTCCTTCCTTCCTTCCTTCCTGCCTTCCTTCCTTCCTTCCTTCCTTCCTTCCTTCCTAATATCTAAGATCAGCTGTTAGGGTAAATGTTCCCTCCATCTGTCCTTCCTTCCTTCCTTCCTTCCTTCTGTCCTTCCTTCCTTCCTTCCTTCCTCCCTTCCTTCCTTCTATCCTTCCTTCCTTCCTTCCTTCCTAAGATCTAAGATCAGCTGTTAGGGTAAATGTTCCCTCCATCTGTCCTTCCTTCCTTCCTTCCTTCCTAAGATCTAAGATCAGCTGTTAGGGTAAATGTTCCCTCCATCTGTCCTTCCTTCCTTCCTTCCTTCCTTCCTTCCTTCCTTCCTACCTTCTTTCCTTCATTCCGTCCTCCCTCCCTTCCTTCCTTCTGTCCTTCCCTCCATCTGTCCTTCCTTCCTTCCTTCCCTCCATCTGTCCTTCCTTCCTTCCTTCTTACCTTCCTTCCTACCTTCTTTCCTTCATTCCTTCCTTCCTTCCTTCTGTCCTTCCTTCCTTCCTTGCATCTTTCCTTGCATCATTCATTCCTTCCTTCCTTCTGTCCTTCCTTCCTTCCTTCCTTCCTTCCTTCCTTCCTTCCTTAATATTCCATGAAGGACCAAAATCTAAGCTCAGGTGTTTTTCATGGATACTGACATGATTTATAAGGGAGATCATTTCTTATAAAGCAACATTTATCTCTCATTTGAAAATGTATTCATTAGTTCATGTAGATTTTGGAATATAAAATAACGATATTTGATGAATAAAGAGGGCTTAATTGGTACTGTGACTCCATTTAAGCCCATGTCATGATTTATTTACTAAATATAAGTAAAAACAGCAATATATGTATTCAGTAACATGTTAAATATTAAAAAATGAGGAAAAAACCCCCCTGAGGAAAATCTTAAAGGTCTGACTTCAGATGTAACCTCCTTTTGTAATCATCAACATTTTCATAAGTAACTGTAACGGATTACAGTTACATGTATTTTGTAATTAAATGAACGCTATTACATGTAACTAGTTACTCCCCAACACCGATAACACTAGAGTTAAAACCTAAAATGCCTGTTTTTTTTATATTGCTGCACGGCTATGTGTATTATAAGTCTAGGATGGCTCATTGTGGTTTTTAAATGTATGTTTTTTCACTATAATTCAGCCTTGTAGATGTAATATAAGTATAAACTTTGCAATCTCTATTAGCACTGAAGGTAAAGTTGGTAATAGCTTTAACAAAGGTCAGCTGTGTGTCATGGCGTTAGCTTAGATTGGACCGACTCGCAGCTCTGCAAACAGAGGTGGAACATCAATCCTAACACTGAAACTCTTTGTACAGTGGGAGGTTGGGATGATGAGAACATTTCAGCTCCGTGTTTTTCTTTCTTCTTTCTGCTGTTAAGATTTGACCGAAACAGAAAAAACGACAGGTCAAGAAGTGAAGAAACGATGCTGACCGAGTCCGGTCCAATCTTCCAATCAATCACCTCCCAATGTGAAAAATTGATGCTTGTGTGGGTTGGAGGATTGCCACAGAGAAGACGTCTAACTTTCACTCTGCTGTAAAAGTTTCAGGTGTTTTTGCAGCAGATGGAGGAGGAGGAGGAGGGAGGTGTTATAGCATTTTCTATTCAAGTTACTCTCAGTATTGACTGATGCACAGTGTGATGTTGTGCTGGTCAAGTGTGTCTCGTCTATGATGGATCAACATGGGGCTGGAATAAAATGTCATACAGCTGCTAAAAAATACACAGAATTCATTGACATTTACAGGTACGGTTTAAAAATTCATGGAAAGACTCCTCAGGAAAAGGGACCGGCTCGTGCAAACCCTCTCTCTCCTCTGATTTAGGATTCTCTTTGTTGCTCAGGAATTGCATGTTTAGGTTGAACATACAGTAAGAGTATTGCACTGAATTGCTTTTTTTTTTCACCTGACTGAAGTGGAAAGAACAAGGACTGCCATTGAGAGGCACCACCGACAAAAAGTCACGAGTGTTTCATGGTGTTCATCGTCTTTTTTCATTTGTGAGATAAGTTGAAAAGGTTGAGTTCATCAAAGAAAGAATCTCAAAAGATCTGTTTTGTTGTCTTTGGCGACACCTTTGGCGATAAGCGGTAATTGCAGGTGTGTTTTTTTTTTGGATCTCACTTCCCAAAGATCCAAACTGTGTCGCCATTTTGACGCAAGTAACAGTTTACTCGCAATACTAGCAGAGACTGGATGAAACATTGAGTTAAACGCAGGCGGGGAGTTCTGGTCCTCTGAAATGATGCCAACGCGGAAGTAACTTAAAACTGCATTCTATCAAAAGGCCACCAGGGGGCGACCGTTTTGGTTTCAAAAGGACTTCCGTCTCTATACAAGTCAATGGAGAATTCACCAACTTCTCTCTTGATTTCTAACCTCAGTAAACGTTTTCAAAATGTGTTTATGGTCTCAATCGCTAGTTTAAAGCCTTCTTCAATGCAGTATGATGTTCATTTGGGACATTTTGGCCTCCCTGATTTTATATGTGACGATAAAGCAGGGTATGCATTAGGGCGTGGCTACGTCGTGATTGACAGGTTGATTGGTTCACAGGTTCAGGAGGGCGCCTCATGCTCCTCCTGATGCCCATATAAGTAGAATCCGTGTTTTTATTTTTCCCAGCATGCACCTGAAATTTTCAAGATGGCGCTGCTCAAATCCGATACTATCGGCTTTCGAGCAGCAGTCCACAAACCAATGGGTGACGTCACGGATGTTACGTCCATTTCTTATATACAGTCAATGGTTAAACGCTGGGCTTTGCAACCAATTTGACATAGTGGCCAAACTGTGTAATTACAACATTAACGCTATACTTTTCCCGATAGACCTACATTGTTAAAGAGACATCTGTAAATCAGTGGATATATTGTTCGGAGCTTCACAACCTGCAAAATGACTCGTTTTACTATCAGAATTTGATTTATTTGGTCCGATCACACTTTTAAAGTCCAGAAGAGCCACACCATTAGATCTCGCTAGTGTGTTCACTCTATTGGGCCCAACGATGCGGAAGAGGGAGAACATTTTTTTGGCTTCATGTGCCACTGAGCAGCTTTCATTGGAATTAACTCTGACACTGTATCCAGTTCTCTTTATACATCCATGTAGTTAAAGATTGAGTCTGTTGAATTAGCTCCGACCATGATGGATGGATGGATGATGGAAAACTTGTCTTTAACTATGCTCGGGAATGTCACCACCGACAACCAGTTCGTAATACTCAAAAATACTGTAAATGCAAAGTCTTTCATCACTGGACCACAAGCCATTCATCAATAGATTGTGACTTAACAGACATTTGTTTAAATTAAATTTGCATTACTTTAATTCAGTTATCAAATGGCGTACAGTAATCATTTTAACCATATGGATTCATAAAAATCTATTTACATTAATGAGAAAACACACCGTATTACATTTATACTTTAATCATCCTTTTAATGCAGTATATTACAGGATGTTTAAGGTGTGAAATAAATGAATTAGATTCTTATAATACCAAAGTGAGAAATGAATTACTCACATGGATTCATAGGAGTTTAATAACTTCTATTAGGTTTTGTTCAAGCAGCCTGTCCACTAATCTTGCAAATTAAGATGAAACTAGAAGCATTAAATGAGCTGAATTAGAGGAGCCTGTAGGTTTATGCTACTATGGTGTATTTGTGTATATTATGGGATGGCTAAGGAACGTTTTCACACATGTTTAGTCACGGAGCCATAGAGCATTCCTGCTGCCAGAAATACTCACCAGAGCACCAAATGTAGATTAATCCACTGCTGAAAATAGTCCCCAACAAATGCACTGTTGCCTCCTGTGTGAGTAACACTGGACAATAACTGCAGCTGCTTTAGCAAATGATCCTAAAAGTTTAACAATATATGTGTGAGCAGTTTTTTAAATAGTTTTATCTTAGGGTTAGTGTCAGAGATGATGTAGGGAAGACAGACTTATATGTTGTTGGTTTTGAATATTTTCCGTTTCATAGAATCTGTTGACAATAATAAACTAAAGAATAGCCTTTGTGTCGTCCTCCCGGGTCAAATTGACCCCGTCTGTTTTGACTGTTCCTTCTTTCCTCCCTTCCTTCTTTCCGTCTGTCCTTCCTCCCTTCCTTCTTTCCTTCCTCCATCCCCCTTTCTTCCTTCCTTCCTAACTACCTCCTTTCCTTCCTTCTTTCCTCCCTTCCTTCCTTCCGTCTGTCTTTCCTCCCTTCCTTCCTTCTTTCCTCCCTCCATCCCCCTTTCTTCCTTCCTTCTGTCCTTCTTCCCTCCCTCCTCCTTTCCTTCCTTCCTTCCTCCCTCCTTACTTCCGTCCTTCCTTCCTTCCTTCCTTCCTAACTTCCTCCTTCCTTCCTTCCTTCCTTCCTTCCTAACTATCTCCTTTCCTTCCTTCTTCCTCCCTTTCTTCCTTGCTTCTGTCCTTCCTTCCTCCCTCCCTCCTTCTTTCCTTCCCTCCTTCTTTCCTTCCGTTCTCCCTCCCTCCTTCCTTCCTTCCTTCCTTCCTTCCTTTCCCTCCTTCCTTTCCTTCCTTCTTCCTTCCTTACTTCCTCCCTCCCTCCTTCCTTCCTTCCTTTCCCTCCCTCCTTTCCTTCCTTCTTCCTCCCTCCTTTCCTTCCTTCTTCCTTCCTTCCTTCCTTCCTTCTTCCTCCCTTCTATCCTTCTTTCTTCCTCCCTTCCTTCCTTGACTCGAGGACAACAGGAGGGATAGTGACAGCACATATGTGAGCACATGTCACCTCCATCCTATTAATATTTACAGCCTCAAGATCTAAATATAAACCTACTCAGAACCTATATGATGACAGAAAAAAGGGATGGGTAATGGTAATCTATTAGCAACACTGTTTTTAGCCTATAAAGAAGTTTCTTTATTGAACAGAATATATAAACAACCCGTCGTTTCAGTTATTTATAAAATAATATTGTCTATCTATCGAGAATAGTTTAAAAGATGGAGTTGTCTTTAATGTTGTGGATTGGCACCATTGACCCCGTCTGTTTTGACTGTTCCTACTTTCTTTCCTTCCTTCCTTCCTTCCTTCCTTCCTTCCTTCCTTCCTTCCTTCCGTCTGTCCTTCCTTCCTTCCGTCTGTCCTTCCTTCCGTCTGTCCTTCCTTCCGTCTGTCCTTCCTCCCTTCTTCTCTCTTTCTTTCCTTCCTCTTTCTTTCCTCCCTTTCTTCCTTCCTTCTGTCCTTCCTTCCTCCCTCCCTCTTTCTTTCCTTCCTCCATTCCTCCCTTCCTCCCTCCCTCCTTCTCTTTCTTTCCTCCCTCCTAACTTCCTCCTTTCCTTTCCTTTCTTCCTCCCTTCCCTCCTTCCTTCCCTCCTTCCTTCCTCCCTCCCTCCTTTCCTTCCTCCTTCCTTACCTTCCTTCCTATTTAAATTAAAAAACAAAGAAAACATAATAGTTGCAATAGAAAGAAAAACAATATAAAGACTCAAAATAATATTGTATATCTATCAAGAATAGTTTAAAAGATGGGGTTGTCTTTAATGTTGTGGATTGGCACCATTAAAAGTATATTGAATTAGCTGTTAGCGCTTCCTGTTTGCAGTGTAGCCGGTAACTTATATGTGAAGATTTATCGTGCATGTTCTGAGGCTATGATTACGAAGCAGATTTATGGAGGTTTGTTGGTGATTGCAATGTTGAAATAATGATATCTTCAGGCAGTAAAAGTCACTCTTTGTATCAATATATGTTTCATGTCTGAGTGTTAAGATTTGACTTGAGTTATGCATCCGAGAAGGAGTCTGACTCTTGACTTAAATTCACCTTGGAGAGACTTTTGGCTCAGTGAATACTTTATTCCCCGCTTCCCCTTGTAATGTTAATCCATTCCCAACGGGGATTAAACTGGAAGATGTGACTTCAGAGAGTTGGGGTTCCTCATTACCGGAAATATGTGTTTCTTGTAAGATTTGTAGTACCTCCATCAATCCTGAGAGGTACTTCCACCACTTTAACCCTTGTGTCGTCCTCCCGGGTCAAATTGACCCCGTCTGTTTTGACTGTTCCTTCTTTCCTCCCTTCCTTCCTTCCGTCTGTCCTTCCTTCCGTCTGTCCTTCCTCCCTCCTTCTCTCTTTCTTTCCTTCCTCTCTCTTTCCTCCCTTTCTTCCTCCCTTCTGTCCTTACATCCTTCTTCCTCCCTTCCTTCCTTTCCTTCCTCCATTCCTCCCTTCCTCCTTCACTCCTTCTCTCCTCCTTTCCTTTCCTTTCTTCCTTCCTTCCCTCCTTCCTTCCTCCCTTCCTCCTTTCCTATTCTTCCTTCCTTCTGTCCTTCCTTCCTCTGTCCCTCGTTCTTTCATTCCCTCCTTCCTTCCTTTCCTTCCTCCATTCCTCCCTTCCTCCCTCCCTCCTTCTCTCCTTCCTTCCTCCCTCCCTCCTTTTCTTCCTCCCTTCCATCCTTCCTTCTTCCTCCCTTCCTTCCTTGACTCGAGGACAACAGGAGGGTTAAAGCAATCTTTACCGGCTCTCTCTCTCTCAGTCTGAAGCTTGAAGGATCCCTAAAGCTTCCTCTGAGCTCTCGTACTTCCTCAGCGACCGTCTTAAAGTAATGTCATGTCGTCTTTGCTGATTTGCCCTGTGGTCTAGACGCTGGGCTCACTTGACAGGTGACGACTGCGGAGGGCCCTCTGAGCGGTATCGATTGGAGACGATGACCTTTTAGAGTCAAAAGGTGATTGGACTTGATGCAGACGCTCGATTTCCTCTGCAAGCCTATCGGGGCTCGTCCACTGGAAGTCCACGTCAATCATTTTAAACACTGCTGTAAAGATTTATGTGGCTTGAGGGTTGTACACACTCCTACTCACACACACACGGACTCTCTCAGAGGTGAACACACATATATATGTTTATTCAGGTCAGGTTATCTGCAGGTCAATGAAATATCTGGAAAAGTTTTAAAACATTTACTGACAGTAAATCATGTGGAAAGAACTTTATTCTTACTCCAAATATCTCAGTTTGGTCTTGTTTTTGGTCAGTCCACCACTTGGCTCCAGGCTTAAATAACTAAACAGCTACTTAATGGATCTTTTTTTAATTCATAAGATATTTATTAAGGCCGAAGGATTAATCTTACTGACTTTTGTGACCCCTTGACTTTTCCTCTAGGGGCCAGAATGAGGTTGACATTTGTGGTTTTGGGTGAAATGTATGAAGAACATTTGGATGGATTGGAGTGAACTTTGGTTGATGCATTTATGTTGCTTCCTGGATGAATTATAATCACTTTGATGACTTCCTGTTTATATGATAAGTGGCTAATTGGGCAATCTTAGCAATGCTGATTAATGCTAAGGTAGCAAACAAGCCAAAAACATTATTCCTGCTCAATATCAACAATGATGTTCCTCAAACAAGCCTCACAGAGCTTCTTGCATAGTTGTAGACAATGCTGTTTTTCTCCATTTGATAAGAAGACATCTGCCCTCAGGATAATGGCATCAACATTAATATTATTATCCTGTTTTGTGAGCTTTGCCAAACATTGTTGGACTGTCAAATTAAGCCAGTCCATCCTCACTTTCTTCCATGGATAACGTTGCCCTTTTTTTTTAACATTAATTCATTAATATTCTAACATTTAATTTCAATTTTGCCAAAGGCAGCAGAGGTCTAAATGAAGGGAATAAATGCTTAATGCAAATCAGGGCAAAGTTCACGTAGGAATCTCTACAGGGATTTACCCAAAAAAGGAAAAAAAAAGTGATGCAGTCGTGGGCAATCTCTTCTGCAGCACGGCAGCCGGAGGGTCCTGACCCTTTGACTTTCCGACGCAGCCGTCCTCAGAGACAGAAGAGGAGAAAAAAAGAAAGAAAAAAAAGTCGAGCAACACCGCCAACACCATTTCTCGCATGTCGACGTGGGCATATCG
>NW_026910224.1:0-23894 GCF_963691925.1 Scomber scombrus
GAAGAAAACTTCATTTACAGGTCGATATCAATAAAATAAAGATAAGATATAATATAAATATTAAAATTAAATTACAATAAAAGAATAAAACAGTACAGATATATAGACAGGGTCATGGCAGTATTGGTTAAAAACATTATGACATACATTAATTGATTAATTTAACCAAATGATACATTTATAAGAATTAAAATAATCAACACAGCATTAAAGAAGTGCACGTTTTTAGTTATAAAGATATAACTTCTCCATCTTTGAGAGACTCTGAATGCATCATTAAATCCAACATAGACTCACTTTGGCAAAAAAAAACTCCTTCTTGATCTGTGAAACTCTTCATCTTCATCTTCATCATTTCTAACACAGAAACTCTTTCAATGTACAGTTAAGACAGACTTGAATAAAATAAAATCTATCCTTCGCTCTTCTTCTTCTTCTTCTTCTTCTTCTTCTTCTTCTTCTTCTTCTTCTTCTTCTTCTCTTAAAACAAAACACAGACGGGGGAAACATCAAGAGGAAACTTCTGACTGTGAGTTCAGATACGATCTCTTTCAGATTATCCGCTCACTCTTCTCTCGCTTTCATGTGTTAATATCATGTAAATTCACACTATTAATATTCTAAATTCTCTCTTAGATTCAGAGTCTCGTTCAGTCTGTTCATAGTTTAATTTAATTTCATCAGTAGTTTATGACCCTGACAGTCAGCTCATTTACAGACGACGCTGCTAATCATTAGATTTGAACCAGATTAGGAGGGAAACTAGCAGAGTAGCTGTGTTAAAAAGACTTTAATCTGATTATTATAGTTGATGTCAGAGGTTATAATCAGATAACAGAGAAAGAGGAAGAGAGAGGAAGAGGAAGATCTCTGCTCGGGCTTTTCTTGTTCTGAGACTGATGTTACTGAAGAGGTCAAAGGTCAGAGGATTCAGGAAGGAAGGATTATCAAGAGCTGGATGGAAGCGGTGAAAAGCAGCACGATTAAAAAAAGCAGATTTTTATATTTTTTTGGGGTCTGATGCTGGATTTGAGTTTATTATTTAATTTAGTTTAACCCTCCTGTTGTCCTCGAGTCAAGGAAGGAAGGGAGGAAGAAGGAAGGAATGGATGAAAGGAAGAAGGAAGGAAGGAAGGAAGGAAGGAAGGAAGGAACGAAAGGAGGGAAAAATGAAGAAAGGAAAGAAGGGAGGAAGAAGGAACGAAAGGAGGAAGGAAGGAAGGAATGGATGAAAGGAAGGAAGGAAGGAAGGAAGGGAAGAAGGATGGAGGGAGGAAGGAAGGGAGGAAGGAAGGAAGGAGGGAAGGAAAGAAGGAGGGAGGGAGAAGGAGGGAGGAAGGAAGGAAGGAACAAAAGGAGGGAAAAATGAAGAAAGGAAAGAAGGGAGGAAGAAGGAACGAAAGGAGGAAGGAAGGAAGGAATGGATGGAGGGAGGAAGGAAGGGAGGAAGGAAGGAGGGAGAAGGAGGGAGGAAGGACAGAAGGAAGGAAGGAAAGGAGGGAAGAAGGAACAGTCAAAACAGACGGGGTCAATTTGACCCGGGAGTCATTTACAGACAACGCAGCTAATCATTAGATTTGAACCAGATTAGGAGGGAAACTAGCAGAGTAGCTGTGTTAAAAAGACTTTAATCTGATTATTATAGTTGATGTCAGAGGTTATAATCAGATTAACACAGAAAGAGGAAGAGAGAGGAAGAGGAAGATCTCTGCTCGGGCTTTTCTTGTTCTGAGACTGATGTTACTGAAGAGGTCAAAGGTCAGAGGATTCGGGAAGGATGGATTATCAAGAGCAGGATGGAAGCGGTGAAACGCAGCAAGATTTTTAAAAAAAGCATATTTTTATATTTTTTTTGGGGCCTGAAGCTGGATTTGAGTTTATTATTTAATTTAGTTTAACCCTCCTGTTGTCCTCGAGTCAAGGAAGGAAGGGAGGAAGAAGGAAGGAAAGGAGGGAGGGAGGAATGATGGAAGAAAGGAAGAAGGAAGGAACGAACGAAAGGAGGGAAAAATGAAGAAAGGAAAGAAGGCAGGAAGAAGGAACGAAAGGAGGAAGGAAGGAAGGAATGGATGAAAGGAAGGAAGGAAGGACAGAGGAAAGAAGGAAGGGAAGAAGGATGGAGGGAGGAAGGAAGGGAGGAAGGAAGGAGGGAAGGAAAGAAGGAGGGAGGGAGAAGGAGGGAGGAAGGACAGAAGGAAGGAAGTGAGGAAAGAAGGAAGGATGGAAGAAAGGAAGAAGGAAGGAAGGAAGGAATGAAAGGAGGGAAAAATGAAGAAAGGAAAGAAGGGAGGAAGAAGGAACGAAAGGAGGAAGGAAGGAAGGAAGGAAGGAAGGAAGGAAGGGAAGAAGGATGGAGGGAGGAAGGAAGGGAGGAAGGAAGGAGGGAAGGAAAGAAGGAGGGAGGGAGAAGGAGGGAGGAAGGACAGAAGGACAGAAGGAAGGAAGGAGAAGGAGGGAGGAAGGACAGAAGGAAGGAAGGAAAGGAGGAAAGAAGGAACAGTCAAAACAGACAGGGTCAATTTGACCCGGGAGTCATTTACAGCCAACGCAGCTAATCATTAGATTTGAACCAGATTAGGAAGGAAACTAGCAGAGTAGCTGTGTTAAAAAGACTTTATTCTGATTATTATAGTTGATGTCAGAGGTTATAATCAGATTAACAGAGAGAGAGGAAGAGAGAGGAAGAGGAAGATCTCTGCTCGGGCTTTTCTTGTTCTGAGACTGATGTTAATGAAGAGGTCAAAGGTCAGAGGATTCGGGAAGGAAGGATTATCAAGAGCTGGATGGAAGCGGTGAAAAGCAGCACGATAAAGAACTGCAGATCTTTATATTTTTTAGGGCCTTAAGCTGGATTTAAAACATTTTTTCAGTTTTGCCGTTGCTCAAAAATATGTTTTTTTATTTCTGTTTAACCATCCTGTTGTCATCAAGTCAAGGAAGGAAGTGAGGAAGAAGGAAGGAAGGTAGGAAGGAAGGAAAGGAGGAAGAAAGGAAGGAAGGAATGGAGGATAGGAAAGAAGGAAGGACGGAGGAAAGAAGGGAGGAAGGAAGGAAGAAGGGAGGAAGGAAGGAAAGAAGGACAGAGGAAAGAAGGAAGGGAGGAAGGTAGGGGGGAGGAAAAAAGAGAGAAGGAGGGAGGGAGGGAGGGAGGGAGGAAGGGAGGAAGGGAGGAAGGAAGGAGGGAAGGAAAGAAGGAGGGAGGGAGGAAGGAAGAACAAAAGGAAGGAAGGGGGATGGAAGAAGGAAAGAAGGAAGGGAGGAAAGAGAGAGGAAGGAAAGAAGGAACAGTCAAAACAGACGGGATTAAAGGAAGGTACAAGTACCTCAAACTGTACTACAGTAAAGTATAAGTACCTCAGACTGTACTACAGTAAAGTATAAGTACCTCAGACTGTACTACAGTAAAGTATAAGTACTTAGTATTTAAGCTAAAACAGTGAAAGACGTTTTAATGAGACGATAAGAGGACGAAACACTTTTAAAATATTGTGAAAAAGAGGCAAACATTTTTATAAACAGTCATCAAACGTAAACATTATTTTGCCCTCAGAACATAAACATCTATTAAATATGTATTTCTGATAGCAGTAAAATAAATAATCAATATATCTGTTCAGGGACCGCAGATAAAAAACAGCCTTTGGGCTCATTGTGCAGCTCAGTACTCAATAATATTCATTCATGTTTTCAGCTTCTGTTAAATTATATTATTAAAAAACAACAAATACAATCAATCAATAATCTTTACTTTTAATTAATGGAGAGAGATTGTGTAAAAGGGGTTTTCCTTTCTCCCTCCTTCCTTCTTTCCTCCCTCCCTCCCTCCTTCTTTCCTCCCTCCCTCCTACCTTACTTTCTTCCTTCCTTCTTTCCTCCTCCCTCCTTCCTTCTTCCTCCCTCTTTTCCTTCCTTCTTCCTCCCTCTTTTCCTTCCTTCTTTCCTCCCTCCCTCCCTCCTTCCTTCCTCCCTTCCATCCTTCCTTCTTCCCTTCCTTCCTTCCTTTCCTCCCTTCCTTCCTCCCTCTTTTCCTTCCTTCTTCCTCCCTCTTTTCCTTCTTTCTTCTTCCTTTCCTTCCTTCTTCCTCCCTTCCTTCCTTCCTTTCCTCCGTTCCTTCTTCCTCCCTTCCATCCTTCCTCCCTCCCTCCCTTCCTCCCTCCCTTCCTTCCTTTCCTCGAGGACAACAGGAGGGTTAATGCGGCTAAAAAAACCCAACAACAAGCAAAAACCCACGAACGACAAAGAATTAAAGAAACAATTTAAGGCGCTCTCTTTGCTCCGTGCCAATCTGAGCCGATGAAAAGAGGAAATTAAATCTTGTTTATGAGACAGCGCTGATGGCGGATGCAAAGTGCCGAGGCGAGCGTTGCACGGATTGTTCCAGAAATGTCGACATGATTGACTAAGTGAAAACATATGGCGAGGGACGGCCGCGGCTCGCTCTCTGCTGCAGAACCCCCCCCCTTCCCCCTTCCCCCTCCCCCTCCTCCTCTTCATCACCCATTCCTCTATCTTTTATACCTTTTCTCTATCTCCTCCTCTCTCTATCTTCCTCTCTTTTCCAGCTGAGTGGCTCCTAATTGAAGAGGGCGTAGGCTGTGTGTCAACAGCTGTCGATGAGGTCATAAATCGTACGTGAGCGACTTTTTTTTCTTTTTTTTTTCTTCTTTCCTTTTCTTTCCTTCCACTTCTCGTCTCTGCAGCTCCTCTCTTTCTCCTCAGACGCAGCTTCAGTTCATTATTTTGTTCTTTTGCCACTTTAACCTTCCTGTCGTCCTCCCGTCTGTTTTGACTGTTCCTTCTTTCCTTCCTTCCGTCTGTCCTTCCTTCCTTCCGTCTGTCCTTCCTCCCTCCCTCCTTCTCTCTTTCTTTCTTTCCTCTCTCTTTCCTCCCTTCCTTCTTTCCTTCCTCCATCCCCCTTTCTTCCTTCCTTCCTGTTTCTTTCCTTCCCTCCTTCCCTCATTCCTTCCCTCCCCCCTCCCTCCTTCTATCTTTCTTTCCTCCCCCCTACCTTCCTCCATTCCTTCATTCCTCTGTCCTTCTTTTCTTCCTTCCTCCCTCCTTCTCTCTTTCTTTCCTCACCCCTACCTTCCTCCCTTCCTTCCTCCCTCCTTTCCTTCCTTCTTCCTCCCTTTCTTCCTTCCTTCTTCCTCCCTTCCTTCTTTCCTTCTTCCTTCTTCCTCCCTTCCTTCCTCCCTCCCTCCCTCCTTTCCTTCCTTCTTCTTCCCTTCCTTCCTTCCTCCTTTCCTTCCTTCTTCCTCCCTTCCTTCCTTCCTCCCTTCCTTCCTTCTTCCTCCTTTCCTTCCTTCTTCCTCCCTTCCTTCCTTGACTCGAGGACAACAGGAGGGTTAAATAACTCCTCCTCTCTCCTTCTGTACCCCCGTCAGGTTCAATACTTCTCTTCCACTCTTCATCAGAAAATCATAAAATGAACAAAAGAAGGTGTTTGAATATTATAAATATAAATGACCTGTCGTGCCACTTCTCCTTCTTTCACAAAGCTTGGATTTTTATAAAGAGCCGCGACTTAAGACGCTCTTAGAAATGATCAGAGTTTAATCGGCTTCTTAAGATGCTCTTGGCCTTCTCTGAGTGGAGAGAAGCACAGATGAAACTGAGATGAGATCACACCATCAAACCATCGCTGAGTCTCATCTCTCATACTTCTGTATTGTACAATGTGTATTTACTTATATTACTGTCTCCAATCAAACACAGTGTTATTGTTCATGGTACCAAATCATTACAGACTTTTAAATTAACCCAATTAACCTACTGATGGTTTATATGTGACAACAGTATAGTGTTGCTTTGCACTGTAGTTGCAGAGATTTACAGTGTTTATTTACATGATTGTCATTTGTTTGTTTAGCATTGCTTGTTTCATTTACATGTATAATCCTGGTTTACAACTAAAGGCCCATTTATGCTCAACGTCAAATACGGATCCGGATACCGCCGGAGCCTTCTGTCCGTGCTCTGCGTTCATTTCGTCCGTATTTCTGTACGTTTCCATATAAAGCTTACAGATACGGGCCAAACGGAGCAGTACCACCGGAAACCACGGGGGGGCAGTGTTGCTGTCACTACCCGATACGTAGCTTTAGTGAGACACGAAGAAGAAATAACAATGGCGGGAACTTTATAAGGAAAGGTTGTGAGAGTTGGTTAGAAACTTTAAACATATCGTTTTTGTCTTTTATGCAAGAGGAACATTATCAATATCTCCTCCACAGTCGCCATGTTTGTTTCATAAACGTTTGACTCTTTGCTGCCCCCTGGTGGATGTATTGGTTAACATCTATGCCAACGTAAAGGATGCATGGAAGTATGTGAGTAGTGACGGTAACATTGTTTGAAAAGGACGTTTACATTTTCATACGTACGTTGAGCATAAATGGACCTTAAGACTATCAAGGCTGTCATTTTGATTGTTTTTGATCTTTGCAATGTCATAACTCTGTTGAAATAAAACCCATTAATCTTTAGTACCCTGACTTCTCCTAAATATGTGTATATGTTATTTTAACATTGATATTTTATTAAAATAATAAAACACAAAGGAGGTCTGAGTTTTTACCTAGAATGGCCATAGGTGGTCAGATTGACCGCTATGCATTATAGAGTCATATTATAGAGTCATATTACATGTATATTACATTTCCTGCGATTGAATATGATTTGCTTGGCAACACTGTTTTCAGGGATTGTTTTTTATACTAACTTCAAACCAGAAGAGAGAGAAATAATGTTAACACAAGTGACACTGTCATTATGATAGTTGGTATTTAGGGAAAGGACTAGATGGACTTTTTAACCCTCCTGTTGTGCTCGAGTCAAGGGAGGAAGGGAGGAAAAGGGAAGGAAAGGAGGGAAGAAGGGAGGAAGAAGGAAGGAAAGGAAGGAAGGAAGGGAGTAAGGAAGAAAGAAGGGAAGGAGGGAGGAAGGAAGGAGGGAATGGAGGAAGGGAGGGAGGGAGGAAGAAAGGAAAAGAGGAAGGAATGAAGGAAAGAAGGAAGGGAGGAAGGAAGGAGAGAGGGAAGGAGGGAATGGAGGAAGGGAGGGTGGGAGGAAGAAAGGAAAAGAGGAAGGAATGAAGGAAAGAAGGAAGGGAGGAAGGTAATGGGGAGGAAAGAAAGAGAGAAGGAGGGAGGGAGGAAAAAAGGAGGGGAAGGAAAGAAGAAGGGAGGGAAGACGGAAGGACAGATGGAAGGAAGAAAGGGGGATGGAGGAAGGAAAGAAGAAAGGGAGGAAGGGAGGAAAGAAGGAACAGTCAAAACAGACGGGGTCAATTTGACCCGGGAGGACGACACAAAGGTTAAGGGGATAGATGTTGGTGTGAGAAAGAATAACATGAATTAAAGAAGACGCACATGCAAGTGATCATGCCTAAGTTTCAGTTCTCCTGCACTAAGCACACTTTTTTTTAGTGATTCAACAAGTCTGAGTCTGCCTCCTACACTTAGACACTCTGGTCGGTAGGGCTGGGTATCGTTTAACAAATGATGATACCCGTACCAATATGAATGCTTCATTAGTGGCAGTGGGCCAATCACATGTCACATTAAATCTAATTATATTCATATATTATATATCATATAGTCTAGCTAAAGGAGCGATTGAATCTTTGAAACTTCCACATGATGATTGTAGTTTCATTCATCGGCTGCATCACCTGCTGTTTGTGAAACTGATCAAAGTATCGGACGATCACATAGAAGTTAATAAAAAAGAAAGATGTTAAAGAATAAAACTTTGGTCACTCTGCTTTTGTTAATGAAGTCTATCTGACGCTTCGCCAGATTGGATCTTTACGCCTCATCACACGGGACTGTTCATGAGCTGATATTCACTGTAAAACATGTTTAAACTATAAAATCATGAGCGTCACACACAGAGACACACACACACACACACACACACACACACACACACACACACACACACACACACACACACACACAATTAAACTTCCTCACATTAAAATACAGAATATCGTGAAGGGATGTCGACTGAATATTAACATTTTACAACATCTGATATGTAGCTACAGAAGTTTATTTACTTTAGTTTATTTGTTATATTAATACAAATAAATTCAATTAACCCTCCTGTTGTCCTCGAGTCAAGGAAGGAAGGGAGGACGAAGGAAGGAAAGGAGGTAGGGAGGAAGGAAAGGAGGTAGAGAGGAAAGAAGGAAGGAAAGGAGGGAGGAGGGAAGGAGGGAAGGGAGGAAGGAAAGGAAGGAAGGACGGAGGAAAGAAAGAAGGAAGGTAGGAGGGAGGGAGGGAGGAAAGAAGGAAGGAGGGAGGAAGGAAAGAAAGACAGGAAAGAAGGAAGGGAGGAAGGTAGGGGGGAGGAAAGAAAGAGAAGGAGGGAGGGAGGAAGGGAGGGAAGGAAAGAAGGAGAGAAGGAGGGAGGAAGGAAGGACAGAAGGAAGGAAAGAAGGACAGAGGAAAGAAGGAAGGGAGGAAGGTAGGGGGGAGGAAAAAAAGAGAAGGAGGAAGGGAGGAAGGGAGGGGAGGAAAGAAGGAGAGAAGGAGGGAGGAAGGAAGGACAGAAGGAAGGAAGAAAGGGGGATGTAGGAAGGAAGGGAGGAAAGAGAGAAGGGGGGAGGAAGGAAGGAAGGAAGGAAAGAAGGAACAGTCAAAACAGACAGGTCAATTTGGTCAAATTGGACTTTATTAGTGTGTGTTGCTGTTGATAAAACACTCTTAACTTCTTATCTGAACGTTAGATTCACAGTTCAAATACAATCAGCTGATGATGAACGTTGCCATGGAAACAAACGTCAAATCCAAAAAGACTTTTACATTTGGTTAACTCAGCGGTTCGTTGTGTTCTTCTCTCAGCGGGCGTTTGGTGTCATTTCCTCTCCCCCCCCCCCTTCTCCACCCCCCCCCCCCAATTTCTTCTTCTGTTCTTATAATTACAACAAGTATTTTAATGACATGTAATCAGCTCAGCAGGATCGTGTTGTTCTGCTTTACATAAAGAAGAGATGAAGGTCGATATTATTATGTTGTTGTTGTTGATGTTCATCATGCTGGAAAACGTTATTGACAGCTTCACTCAGATCCAGGCTACATTGGCGAGGAGAGTTGCATTGTGGGTAATATACAGCAGGCACAAGGTTTTGACAAATATATCAAACAAACTACAAAAACACCCCAAAACCTGTTTATCATGTGTCCAGCAGTGTTTTATTAGTATGAATCCAAATCTATGTCAAAGTCTGCGCTGCCACATAAAGTCATGTACTATTATTTTTAAATATTTAAATGTGTTTCCTGTTTTATTTTGGTAACTTACCTCTTGTCTCAACTTCCTGTCAAGTTTCCCGCCTGTGTGATTGCCTGCCTTAATGTGTTGCACCTGTGTCTCGTTGTCTGTCCTCTCCTATAGTCTATTTAGTCTGAGTCCTTCCTTTCTTCTGTGCCAGATCTTCTTCGCCTTAGGTCATGTACACACATAGCCAGGTATTATAAAAAAGAATATTTCCTCCCCTCCGTTTTCAATACTAACATCGTACACACCAGATAGTTTTCAGAAAGGTTTCCATCTACACAAACCTGCATGAATTCACAGCATAAAGCCTAAACAAAGGTTACCCACCTGACGTTGATGCATTTTCTGTTGCATATTGTGTCGTACAGGAAGCTAAATCTCCACTTTGGCTGGAGTTTTCAGAAATAACCCTTTTTTCAGTGACCTAAAACAGAGTTTGGATGTGGATGAAAGGCAAAAACACATGAAAATATATCGTTTTTTTTTCAGATACCGGCTACATGTGTACATATGTAGTGTCTGGATTGCCCCTTATCCTGTGATAACTTGAGACGTCATGTCTTTATATCTTCCAAAAGCAGATGTTTACTTAGGTTAAAGGTTAAGAGTTAGCCATAAAGGATGGAGCAGAGGGTATTTCTCCAGACTGACCATTTGTTAAAAGCTCATCATAAATGGGGGGGGGTCAGGGCTGTGTTTCCAGACTGACCATTTGTTTAGAAGGTGGAGTTTTTTTAGGAACTATATATATAGTGTTGTAGGAATGCGGACAGAGAGAGAGAGACTCAATTGGGACCAGGACTCTCTCAAGATTGGATGTTTGACACTGATCTCTTTGTAATAAAACCTTTAAAATATACAAGTGAGAAATGTCAGCGGTGGTTTCCTTCTTCATCAACACATCAAAAACCTACCTATTGAATTACACTTCACATGCCTTTAATGTGAGAGTCCCAGCATTGTTTGCATTGTGTTCCTCGTGTGATTTGACCTTTGCTTTTTTGTAATTTATCTACCTTTTACCTGCAGATGTGGAAACCTTTTACCTGTGTGACTGATTATCCCTGTACTCACCTGTGTCTGATTAAAACTCTTGAACTTGTTCCTACCTGAAGTTTGCTTTGTGAGTCTATCATATAGTTTATACCTCATAAAAAGATGATATCTCTGGTTCTGCTGCGTCGATTTTCATCATTTAAAAAAAAAGAAAACCCTGTTCATTATGGCTCCAACATGTGTTTATAGGAGTATGATGCCAAAATCTGTGGATTGGATTGTTTTAAGGAGAGGGGAGAATATTTCCCAGTTAGTTGTTCCTGAAACTTTTACTTTAAAAACAACATATTTCTTCATTGTTTTCATTTGTTTGTCGCAAAATAACAAAGAAAGGATTAAAATAAATTGCAATTAAATCGTATCATTTAAGTCCTGCATGGACACTGATACTTTATGTACAGAATAAAAAGAAAAATACAAATTAATTAAAACGAACATAAGGCTTATATACAAAAGAATAATTTAAAAAAGACAATACTGGTAGAAAAATGTTTGATCCACTCGATTCACTGCTCTGAAAAGTTGATGCTGTTTTTTTAGTTTTTTTTGTCAAACTCTTTTGGAGTTCAGGACAACAGATGGATGAAGGTGTTTAATTATGTAATATCTGGATGCTGACAACCAAACAACAAAAAAAGGACACAACTGTGAAAGAATGCACACAACAAAAACTTGATTTTAAGCTTCAGGGAAACAAACTCTCTGAACCAGAAAAATGATCCATCAATCTTCCTTTTCGACGCCTCTGCAGTCACTAAACATCGCCTGAATAAGACGGTGATTCTGCAGATGCCTTGACAAAGTCACTCCATGTTTACAGTAAATTTCACTTTGTGCTGCTAGAAAAAAAGAAGAAGAAGAAGAAGTCTGCAAACAACAAAAAGGACAACTGTGAAAGACTTTGCAAAATGCAAACTGCATAAAACAACAAGAACTTGATTTTAAACTTCAGGGAGGAGAGGAGGAGAGGAGGGGGGGGTTACATGGTTTCACATCAAACCCTCTGAACCTGCAGAATGATCCATCCATCTTCCTTTTCGACGCCTCTGCAGTCACTAAACATCGCCTGAATAAGACGGTGATTCTGCAGATGCCTTGACAAAGTCACTCCATGTTTACAGTAAATTTCACTTTGTGCTGCTGGAAAAAAAGAAGAAGAAGAAGAAGAAGTCTGCAAGCAAGCAAGCAG
Organism: Scomber scombrus; assembly: GCF_963691925.1. Lineage (NCBI taxonomy): Eukaryota > Metazoa > Chordata > Actinopteri > Scombriformes > Scombridae > Scomber > Scomber scombrus. The sequence goes on from NW_026910224.1 coordinate 11,531, forward strand.
CAGCAGCCGCCGCCGCTGCAGCTGTCGGCGAGTCTTCAGTTTTGGCAGGAGGCCGGCAGGTTACGGCTCGCATCGTGCAGAGCGCAGAGAGACACGAGGAGATAAGATGAGGAGGATGTGTGTGTAAACAGATGGCTGTAAACAAAGTAATGATAAGTAACTAAACTCAACACTCAACCGCCAGCTGAACGCCGCTCCTTTCAGGGTCTCTGAGGAAATCTCTGTGAGAACGAGGCGCTCCGCTCGCGTCTTCTGTGTGTGTCTAAGACGTCTCTTCCAAACTCTCCCGGGTTCTCCTCCTCTTCCTCGGCGCACATTTGGGAGGTGACATCGCCCCGCCGCTGCTGCTGAGCTAAGAAATAAATAAACTGAAGGTTGCTGCCGCTGCTGCTGCCGCTTCTCGGGTAGAATTGATCCCCAGCGAGATGTGGACTTTCTTCCATCTGCTCGCTGCTAATTAACAGACAAGAGCTTCCCCGAAGAGAAAACTTGTGCCGCTCCTCCTCCTCTTCCTCCTCTTCCTCCTCCTCCTCCTCGACTGTAGATCTGCGGGGGAAACAACACGCCGGCCTCAGCAGACGCCTCAGCCTGCGAGGTGAGACAGCCAATCAACGAGCACGATCGCTTTAATCAGCAGGTATGGAGGAATGCAGCAGCGGCAGGTTCCAGTCGGTGAAGCTGATATCGAGACAAAACAGCAGATCTGACATCTAAAAAAAACCTCTGAAGTTAATAAAAAAGTAATAAAAGTGCTTCTATAATATGTTAATTTAAAGGAAATGTTCTGCTATTGAATGTGTTGTTTGTATTTATATCATCAAAAACCATCTGGAGTTGCTTTTTTCCACATCCAGCAGCTACTGATCAACATTATCATTCATTAGGAGTCATGTTTCTGTTTTTACTCTCTACCAACTCCTGAGGGAAATATCTAAATGCTCCACTATGTTCAGCAGCTAATCTACAGATAACTGGGTCTGTAAGCAGGTAGAGTACAGTGGCTTTATAGACTCTGAAAACGACACTATGAGACAGCTGAGAGTGAACCAGAACAGTAAAGCTGCAGCCGGACAGTTAAAACAATGAGTTGAAACTCACTATAAAGCTCCATAAAACTGCAGAGACTCTGATAATTCTCTGTTGGTTCATCACTACAAGACACAACCAACACATTACACACTGCGCTTAACCTTCCTGTCGTCCTCCTGGGTCAAATTGACCCAGTCTGTTTTGACTGTTCCTTCTTTCCTTCCTCAATCCCCCTTTCTTCTGTCCTTCTGTCCTTCCTTCCTTCCTTCCTCCCTCCCTCCCTCCTTCTTTCCTCTGTTCTTCTTTCCTTCCTTCTTTCCTCTGTCCACCTTTCCTTCCTTTCTCCCTCCTTTCCTTCCTTCTTCCTCCCTTCCTTCCTTGATTCGAGGACAACAGGAGTGTTAACATCCGTGCAAAGACACCATTTAGCTCAGGGAAGCAGCTGAGGCCAAAAAATACTCTGAATTAGAGGAGGAATATATTTGCAACCCTTCTCCTGGGCCGAAACTATCCCGAGGACAACAGGTGTTAACTCAAAAATAAGGGAAACTTTGGAGCACCGTTAGTTACAGCATATGCCATATATCTGCAATGTCCCTGGTTTGAGTCCGGTAGGGACATTTGTTGCATATCATACCCGTTTCTGTCTCTCTCCTTGTTTCCTGTCAGCTTCTCTGCCACCAACTGTCCATAAAGTTGAAACGTTAAGGTATACTTTTATGAAAATGAGACCAATTGATCATAATTTCCCAAAATATATGTGTAAAACCTTTGGTAATAAGTTGGAATGAACAACAGAATTAGGTGATAATTTATACCTTTTAATGCTTTATAACCCTCACATACTGTAGGAAGGAAGGAAGGAAGGAAGGAAATGAGTAAAGAGGGAGGGAAGAAAGGAAGGAAGGAAGGAAGGAAAGAAGTAAGGAGTTAAGGAAGGGAGGAAGGAAGGAAATGAGGAGGGAGGGAGGGAGGAAAAGAGGAAAGAAGTAAGGAGAGAAGGAAAGGAGGACGGATGGAAGGAAAGGAGTAAGGAGGGAGGGAGGGAGGAAGGAAAGGAGTAAGGAAGGAGGGAGGGAGGAAAAGAGGAAAGAAGTAAGGAAGGAAGGAGAGAAGGAAGGGAGGAAGGAAGGAAGGAAAGAAGTAAGGAGAAAAGGAAGGGAGGAAGGAAAGGAGGAAGGAAGGAAGGAAAGGAGTAAGGAGGGAGAGAGGGAGGAAGGAAGGAAGGACGTGAGGAAAGAAGTATGGAAGGAGGAGGGAGCAAAGAAGGATTCAAAATTAAAGAAAGAGGGAGGAAGGAAGGAAAGAAGGAACAGTCAAAAGAGATGGGGACCCGGGAGGACGACAGGAGGGTTAAATTCGGGGCCTGTTAGTCTAAGGTGAGCGAGCATGGCTGTGTGTGTGTGTGTGTGTGTGTGTGTGTGTGTGTGTGTGTGTGTGTGTGTGTGTGTGTGTGTGTGTGTGTGTGTGTGTGTGTGTGTGTGTGTGTGTGTGTGTGTGTGTGTGTGTGTGTGTGTGTGTGTGTGTGTGTGTGTGTGTGTGTGTGTGTGTGTGTTTAGGTCGAGCACTAACTCCGCCCGAACTGTGCAGAGCGCTCCGTCTGATTTGTGAGAACATGCAGCGTCTAGAAATCAGCATTTATGAAAGAGCTGCTGATTCAGGACGAGCCGCCGTGATTTGCAGCCGAGCTTCATTTGCAAAAATCATGACCGGGGCAATACACCCGACAGGCTGTGTGTGTGTGTGTGTGTGTGTGTGTGTGTGTGTGTGTGTGTGTGTGTTGGGGAGCGTTTGACGGACAGGCGGAGGGAAAACGAGGCAGAATTACAGCCTCCACCAGCAGCTAGTGACACAGAAACACTCTGATATAATGAAGAAAGTGCAAAAAAATGGAAGGAAATACCAACCGAAGCAAGTCTGTCTGTCATGTGACTCTGATCTGACGGCCCAGATTCTGCTGAATTAACTAACCACGTCCAACTCTGTCAGGATCAATTTCACAGAGGAGAGTAAATTAAAGCAGTCGGTATTTGTTTAAGAACTGTTTTTTACTGCAGTAAATCTTAAAACTCTGAAAAGTAAACATGAATCACTGCAGCCGGCCGCGTCTGTCCGTAATAGTGAGAATAGAGTATTTATGACTCTGATCTGAAGCTGTAAATAAACTAAAGAACAGATCACAGTGAAATATGGTGGAAGTGGAGTAAAGACTGTCAAATAACACAAACTGACACTATATACTAACACAATACTCCCATTGTAACCCTCCTGTTGTCCTCGAGTCAAGGAAGGAAGGAAGGAAGGAAGGAAGGAAATAAAGATGGAAGGAAGGAAGGAAGGAAGGAAGGAAGAAATAAAGATGGAAGGAAGGAAGGAAGGAAGGAAGAAAAGGAGGGAGGAAGGAAGGAAGGGAGGAAGGATGGAAGGAAAGAAGAAAAGGAAGGAAGGAACGAAGGAAGGAGGGAAGGAAGAAAAGGAGGAAGGAAGAAGGAAGGAAGAAGGAAGGAAGGAAGGAAAGAAGGAAGGAAGGAAAGAAAGATGGAAGGAAGGAGGGAGGGAGAGAATGAAAGAAGGAAGGAAGGACGGAGGAGGGAGAGAATGAAAGAAGGAAGGAAGGACGGAGGAAAGAAGGAAGGTAGGAGGGAGGAAGGAAAGAAGGAAGGAAGGAGGGAGGGGAGAAAGGAAAAGAGGAAGGAAGGAAAGAAGTACAGAGGAAAGAAGGACGGTAGGGGGGAGGAAGGAAAGACGGAAGGGAGGGAGGAAAGAAGGGAGGAAGGTAGGAAGGAGGAAAGGAAAGAAGGAGGGAGGGAGGACAGACGGAAAGAAGGAAGGAAGGGAGGAAAGAAGGAACAGTCAAAAGAGACAGGGTCCATTTGACCCGGGAGACGACACAAAAGAAAAGATATTTTTCAGGCCAAAACAAAGACAGGAAGTTTATGCAGTGACAATTAATCAAGCATGTAATTTAACAAAAATAAGTCAAAATAAGCAAAACACAACGTTTACACTCAGTGATCAGTGTTGGGTGCTATGAAAACTTAAAGTGCTAATCTAAAAATGACATATAACATCAATAGACTTCTAGTGCTGGGTATCATTGAAAACATTATGATACCGGTACCAATCCAAGTACCATTAAAATGAAACCGATACCAACTGAGTACTTAACCCTCCTGTTGTCCTCAGGTCAAGGGAGGAAAGAAGGAAAGAAGGAAGGAAGGAAAGGAGTAAGGAGGGATGGAGGAAAATAGGAAGGAAGGAAAGGAGAGAAGGGAGGAAAGAATGGAGGAAAGGAGTAAGAGAGAGGATGAGGAAAAGAGGAAGGAAGGAAAGGAGAGAAGGAAGGAAGGAAAGGAGGAAAGAAGGAAGGAAAGGAGTAAGGAGGGAGGGAAGAAACAGAGGAATGTAGTAAGGAGAGAAGGAAGGGTGGAAGGAAAGAAGGAAGGAAAGGAGTAAGGAGGGATGGAGGAAAATAAGAAGGGAGTAAAGGAGACAGAAAGGAGTAAGGAGGGAGGGAAGAAAAGAAGAAGGGAGGAAAGGAGAGAAGGAAGGGTGGAAGGAAAGGAGGACAGAAAGAGGGAAGGAGGGGGAGAACGAAGGAAAAATTAAAGAAAGAGGGAGGAAAGAAGGAACAGTCAAAAGAGACGGGGTCAATTAGACCCGGGAGGACGACAGGAGGGTTAATTCGATCCCCATCATGCATAGAAGCATTAAATTGCTAACATACCACCTCTCCTCCACATCTAAATGATCTTCACATGATTAATAATTAAGGCTTGTGTTGATTGGCTGTGAGTAAGTCCATACTAATAATCACTCTGGGTGCAAAAAGGATGGATTGAACGTATCGAGTGACGGACTTCAATACTACTTGGTATCGATTTATTTGTCCTCTTACAAACACATGTAACAATAGGTCGTAACGTCAGTCACCAATAGTTATATGTGAGAGACAGATAACATCTAAGCAGCTGTAGTAATTATGATCCTGAGCAGTGACGCAAGTTCAGATGATTCAATTCTCAAAGATCTTAAAGAGAAAGAGAAAGTTAGATATAAGCTTTTTAACAAGTGGTTTAATTCATCATATCTAATAAAGAAGACTTCCTTAAACCTGCTGTTGTCCTCGAGTCAAAGAAGGAAGGGAGGAAGGAAGGAAGGAAGGGAGGGAGGAAGGAAGGACGGAGGAAGGAAGGAAGGTAGGAGGAAGGGAGGAAAGAAGGAAGGAAAGGAGGAAGGAAGGACAGAGGAAAGAAGGAAGGTAGGAAGGAAGGAAGGTACGAGGGAGGGAGGAAAGAAGGATGTATGAAAGGGAGGAAGGAAAGGAGGAAGGAAGGGAGGGAGGAAGGTAGGAGGGGGGAAAGAAAGAGAAGGAGGAAGGGAGGGAGAAAGGAATAGAGGAAGGGACGAAGGAAGGAAAGAAAGGACAGAGGAAAGAAGGAAGGAAGGTAAGAACGAGGGAGGGAGGAAGGAAGGAAGAAAGGGGGATAGAGGAAGGAAAGAGAGGAAGGAAAGAAAGAGAGAAGAAGGAGGGAGGAAGGACAGACGGAAGGAAGGAAGGGAGGAAAGAAGGAACAATCAATGTCAATTTGACCTGGTCTTTATTTTTATTTATTTATTCTTTAATCGTTGCTTTAATATTTATTATTATAAGCTTTTAGAGTCTGTTTATCAACTGAAAGTATGTAAAATACATGTTCAGTAAAGGAATAAAGCTAAATTAGACTAAAATAATGAACAATTACCTTATGCATAAATATGTAATTTGGCGTACTGGCTCTGCTGTTGGCTCATATTGTTGATTTAATATGTTGTTCATGAGTAAAATCATTGCAGTAGTGGGCAGGCAGAGTGGACATGAGCCTGTTAAAAACATTACGTTAGGAAGAAGACCAGACAGCGATAAGAGGAAAAATAATCTCATAGTCCACCAATAATAAAACAGGAAGGAGAAGTGAACGGTATCCTAGCAACAACTAACAACAACAACAAACTGGAACAAATTACAGACTTAAAAGCTTCATAAACAAGAAGAGACAGAAGGTAAAACACATCCATCAGATCATTACATACAGAGAAAGCATGGTGTAATATAAACATGTAAAGTTGAGACCTTTTTATAAAAACCTGCTGTCACATAAATAAGAAGAACATTTGTTGTCATATCAGATCACTGAGTGATGTCATTCCTGTAAAGCCTGCACCTGCAAAGTGTCGTCTGTCGCCATGGCAATGACCTCACACAGCGTCACATGCTGCCTTCCTGCAAACAGTCACCACAGTCAGAAGACGTGAGATGTGCCGACCATAGACTGTATATAAGAAATGGACGTAACATCCGTGACGTCACCCATTGGTTTGTGGACTGCTGCTCGGAGGCCAATAGTATCGGATCTGAGCAGCGCCATCTTGAAAATTTCAGGTGCATGCTGGGAAAAATAAAAACAGGGATTCTACTTATATGGGCATCAGGAGGAGCATGAGGCGCCCTCCTGAACCTGTGAACCAATCAACCTGTCAATCACCACGTAGCCACGCCCTAATGCATACCCTGCTTTATCGTCACATATAAAATCAGGGAGGCCAAAATGTCCCAAATGAACATCATACTGCATTGAAGAAGGCTTTAAACTAGCGATTGAGACCATAAACACATTTTGAAAACGTTTTACTGAGGTTAGAAATTAAGTGAGAAGTTGTGAATTCTCCATTGACTTGTATAGAGACGGAAGTCCTTTTGACACCAAAACGGTCGCCCCCTGGTGGCCTTTTGATAGAATGCAGTTTGAAGTTACTGCATTTATTAAATAGATCTAGATATAGATTGTCTTTACAACTCACCCGCAGCAGGTTAATCAGTGATAGAAAGTCAGTTCATATGCTGATGATTGATTAATATTATACAAAAAATCATCAATATAATTACCTGAAATGCTTAAACTCATAGAGAGATTCCTCCTCCATCTCTGATCATCCAACACATTGATCCAAATCCATCATCCTCCCAAAAAAATAACCCTTCAACATCTCAACTGGTAATATCTGCTGACGGAAGCGCAACACAAGCTGGAGCTGTTCGGTAAGGAAACCAGTTCAATTAGAAACCAGACTGGTGGGTTTCAAGGCCTCACTCCGCCGCTGGCTTTATAGCCGACTACTTTCTTTTTGACTTGGCAGCGGTATCTGCAAGAACGTTGATGCAAGGATAACTGTCTCGTCGGCCATTTACAATTAACACTCCTGTTGTCATCGAGTCAAGGAAGGAAGGAAGGAAGGAAGGAAGGAAGGGAGGAAGGAAGGAATAAGGAAAGGTAGGAATGGCAGGAAGGACAGAGGAAAGAAGGAAGGGGGGAAGGTATGGGGGAGGAAAGAAGGAAGAAAGGAGGGAAAGAGGGAGGGAGGGAGGGATGAAGGAAGGACAGATGGAAGGAAGGGAGGAAGAAAGGAAGAAGGAAGGAAAGGAGGGAGGGAAGAAGGAAGGAAGGAAGGAAAGAAGGAAGGAAGGAAATGAAGGTAGGACGGAGACAAGAAGGAAGGAGAAAAGGACAGGAAAGAAGGAAGGGGGAATGTTGGGGGGGAGGAAAGAAGGAAGGAAGGAGGGAACAGTCAAAACAGACGGGGTCAATTTGACCTGGGAGGACGACACAAAGGTTAAAGGAAATGACCTCGTTGTCCTCGATGGTAGCTACGGCCATGCCTCAAATCTTCCAGAGTTAGTCCATTTCAATTTTGCCTGAAGATCAGCTGTTAAATCTGCTGGAATAATCCACCTCTCTCTCTCTCTCTCTCTATCTCTCTCTCTCTCAGGCTCTACTACCAACAATCAAAACGTCAATTTTTACTTTTACAGAATCTATTACCTCTTCTCAACGACCCGACAAACCCGATTGGTTCAATACACTTGACTCACTGATCACATAATCCTACTGGAAATCAAAGTCACACACACACACACATACACACACACACACACACACACACACACACACACACACAGCTAGAGAAAAGACAACAGCTCGGAGGTTTAAGTGCCTCCAAATGTTCTTCCACTAGTACTCCAGCCGATCGATTACAATACAGCATGAAATGGATTCACTCAAATGTTAAACCGAGGTCCGTCGTTAGAGAATCGAACAATCAGAAGGCAACGAACTGTCCGTCAAATATCTGCGATTTCTCTTAATCCTCCTTCTGTCGTCGTCCTCCCGGTCAAATTGACCCCATCTCTTTTGACTGTTCCTTCTTTCCTTCCTTCCTTCCCTCTTTCTTTAATTTTTCCTTCGTTCTTCCCCCTCCTTCCCCTCCTTCCCTATATTTTTGCTCCTTCCTCCTTCCATACTTCTTTTCTCATTTCCTTCCTTCTCTCCTTACTTCTTTCCTTCCTTCCTTCCTTCCTTCCTCCCTTCTCTCCTTACTTCTTTCCTTCCTTCCTTCCACCCTTCCTTCTCTCCTTACTTCTTTCCTTACTTACTTCTCTCCTTACTTCTTTCCTCCCTCCCTTCCTTTCCTTCCTCCGCCCTCCTTCCTCCTTTCCTTCTTTCCTTCCTTGCCTCCCTTCCTCTTCCTTCCTCCCTCCTTCCTCCTTTCTTTCCTTCCTCTTCCTTCCTTCCTCCTTTCTTCCCTCCTTACTCCTTTCCTTCCTTCCTTCCTTCCTTCCTTCCTCCCTTCCCTCTCTCCTTCCTTCCTTCCTTCCTTCCTTCCTTCCTTCCTTCCTTCCTTCCTCCCTTCCCTCTCTCCTTCCTTCCTTCCTTCCTTCCTTCCTTCCTTCCTTCCTTCCTTCCTTCCTTCCTTCCTTCTTTCCTCCCTTCCTCATCTCTTAATCACCAGGATCACCGCTTTGTATTTGGACTCTAAGCTGTTTTATTTGAAATATATTCTTGTGTTTTTGTTCTTTGTTTACTTCCTGTGGTTTCCCGCCTTGGTTGATTACCTCATGTGTTTCACCTGTGTCTTATTTTACTCACCTGTGTCCAGTTTTCTAATCAACGATTGATGTATTTAACCCTCCTATTGTCCTCGAGTCAAGGAAGGAAGGGGAGGAAGAAGGAAGGAAAGGAGGGAGGAAGAAGGGAGGGAAGAAGGGAGGCAGGAAAGGAAGGAAGGAAGGACGGAGGAAATAAGGAAGGAAGGTAAGTAGGAGGGAGGAAGGGAGGTAGGGAGAAAGGAAAAGAGGAAGGGAGGAAGGAAGGAAAGAAGGTAGGGGGTAGGAAAGAAAGAAAGAAGGAGGGAGGGAGGAAAGAAGGAAGGGAGGAAGGAAAGGAAAGAAGGAAGGACAGAAGGAAGAAAGGGGATGGAGGAAGGAAAGAATGAGGGAGGAAGGACATGCAAATATTCAACATGCTAACAAACTCAGTCTGATAGATTTGGTGTATTTGGAAACTTTTGTCCATTAAAAGTTTGGAATAAGTGAGTTTGAACAGAATATATATCAGTATAAATTCCTGTTGTGGAGCCAGAAAGTTTTAGTTTTAAAAGAGACTCATATTGGTCCCTTTGTTGTAATTTCTTAAAATATTATGACAACTTCTGTCTGGAGGGAGAGAAAAAAAGTTAATAATAATTATTATCATGAACTTTCCTGAACAATTGTTTCCAACAAGGTCAGAAAAGTTTGGAGAACAACAAAAAGACCAAAAAAAAATAAAAAAAATGGGCAGCAGGAGAGAAAGAGAGAAAAAAAAAAGAATTAAAATACAAAGCAAACCCAATAAAATGAGCAGAACCAAGAGCAGAAAGTTCACACTGAGTCTGAATTAAAAAGTAGTGCTGATACTCTTTAAAGAGAGAGAGAAAGAGAGAGGGAGAGAGGGAGAGAGGGAGAGAGAGAGAGAGAGAGAGAGAGAGAGACAGAGACAGAGAGAGAGAGAGAGAGAGAGAGAGAGAGAGAGAGAGAGAGAGAGAGAGAGAGAGAGACAGAGAGAGAGAGAGAGAGAGAGAGAGAGAGAGAGAGAGAGAAGAGAGAGAGAGAGAGAGAGAGAGTTAGAGTGAGAGTGAGAGAGAGAGAGAGAGAGGGAGAGAGAGGGAGAGAGAGAGAGAGAGAGAGAGAGAGAGAGAGAGAGTGTTATTGAAGCTGCTGACTGCTGAGTTAACGTCTGCAGCGCTCGCTAATTACTGCAGCTACCTGCTAAAAACTGTAATTTTCAGAGGTGATCAAAACTCTTTTAATCTGCCGTGAATACATAATGCTGCAGCGATAAAGAGCCTGAAATAATAACAATAATAAAAAAAAAGATATATCTGAACACACAACGGCTGCAAAAAATATAAAAAAAATTAAATAAATAAATAAAAAAAGAAGTTTCTGCCAGAATGAATCATTTGTTAATTTTCATGAATAAATTATCTCTTCATGCATTAAAAACACTCTTAATGAGGAAATCACTCTTGGCTCTTTCATTTGGGATGGTGTGTGTGTGTGTGTGTGTGTGTGTGTGTGTGTGTGTTCATTGAATGATTTTCGGAGCAAATTTATCTTTAATAAATCTAAACACACACACACACACACACACACACACACACACACACACACACACACACACACACACACACACACACACACACACACAGTATTTTTCAATGTCAGTGTTAATATGTTAACTAAATATCAAAATCAGTACTAAATGTATATCTATTGAGTAAAAATAGAGATGTAAGGGCCGTTGTCTAAATATACTCTTATGTTAACGATGTATGGTTGAACATTTATCCGTATTTTTGTCCCGTTAAAATATTTGACAGCTGTAAAAATGGCACTTGATAACATGTTTCTAAAACACCCACATGACTCAGTGTTGACGCCTGTTGTCCTCTAGTCCAGGAATGAAGGGAGGAAGAAGGAAGGAAGAAAGGAAAAGAGGGGAGGGAAGGAAGGAAGGGAAAGGAAAGGAAAGGAAAGAAGGGAGGAAAGAAGGATGGTAGGGAGGAAGGAAGAAGGAAGGAAAGGAGGGAGGAAGGAAGGGAGGAAAGGAAAGAAGGAATGGGAGGAAGGAAGGTATGAAGGGGGAGGAAAGAACGATGAGAAGGAGGGAGGGAGGAAAGAAGGAAGGAAGGAAGGGGGAGGAAAGAAAGAGAGAGGAGGAAGGAAGGAAGGAAGGAAGGAAGGAAGGGAGGAAGAAGGAAGGAAAGGATGGAGGGAGGGAGGGAAGGAAGGAAGGAAGGAAGGAAGGGGGAGGAAAGAAAGAGAGAAGGAGGGAGGGAGGAACGAAGGAAGGAGGGAGGTAGGAAAGAAGGAAGGAAGGAAGGAAGGGGGAGGAAAGAAATAGAGAAGGAGGGAGGGAGGAATGAAGGAAGGGGGAGGAAAGAAAGAGAGAATGAGGAAGGAAGGAAGGAAGGAAGGAAGGAAGGAAGGAAGGGAGGAAGAAGGAAGGAAAGGAAGGAAGGAAGGAAGGAAGGAAGGAAGGAAAAGAAAGGTAAAATAAAAACTCATCTGTAGTTTCTTTTATAAAATCAAATTTACACCAAACTTCACTTGAAATTCATCACGATTTTTGATCGATATTGATAAATAAAAGAAGAGAAAACAAAACCAACATTTCTGCTTTAGGGATTTCTGTTCACCTTCATGAATGTAAAAGAAAGAAAAAAGAAAAAAAAGGTTAAATGATGAAAAATTAAAGATTCATGCTCCCATATGCTGCTGCTGCTGCACGCTGATTCTCTCGCCTATCGCTGACGAGGAAGCAGCTTTGACCTGAGGAGCATGACCATTCGGACGCTTATTTCCCACACTCCCACTTACATTTCTGAAATATGAATGCCCATTTTCTGCAGCGGCGGCGGCGGCAGGAAGCAGCAGGAAGGAGCTGAGCTGGGAGGTCTGGGGGGAATAAACTTTAATTATACATGCCAGCATCAGGGATACAGAGCGGTGAGTGGACGGAGTGATTGATTCGCCGTCAACAGGGAGGGGTTGGTGGTGGTGGTGGGGGGGGGGGGGTGATTGGGGGTGTAGGTGGTCGGCGGTGATGGAGGTATCCGTGGCGACGAGCAGCGGGCCCTTCATCACCTGAGAGGCAGCCGGCATTAAGGCAGCTGTCAGGGACTTTGATTTGAAGTGGGAATTACAACACGCACACACACACACACACACATGCTTGCATAACACACAGTCTCACACAATACCCAAGCTTGCATAATATACATGATACACTCACACACACACACACACACACACACACTCACACACTCTGTCCCCGCAGGCGGATGCTGCTGCTGCTGCTGCGCCTTGACGTGACACCACATGAATAATTTGTGAGCGGTGGTTCAGGCTGGAGGTGTAACAGAAATATACAAGGTGGAAAAATCCCACGCTTCCCAAAAACACCTCATGTAATGC
>NW_026910225.1:0-51250 GCF_963691925.1 Scomber scombrus
CTGTCTTTTTTTTTCAAATTTTACCCGGTTTGGAAAATCCTTCACAATTTTCACAAAACGCCCCAACTGTGCTTGATTTTGCTCGTTTTTCAATAAGCCCGCCCCCTGGCCCCTTTTAGCAAAGATTTGGGAAAATCCACATTTTTGACTTTTTCGACACTACCGGCCCTGTCTTTTTTTTCAAATTTTGCCCGGTTCGGAAAATCCTTCACAATTTTCTCAAAACGCCCCAACTATGCTTGATTTTGCTCCTTTCTGACTCAGCCCGCCCCCCTGGCCCCTTTTAGCAAGGTTTGGGAAAATCCCCATTTTTGACTTTTTCGACACTACCGGCCCTGTCGTTTTTTTCAATTTTTGCCCACTATGGAAAATCCTTCACAATTTTCACAAAACGCCCCAACTGTGCTTGATTTTGCTTGTTTTTCACTCAGCCCCCCCCTCTGGCCTCTTTAAGCAAATTTTGTGAAAATCCCCATTTTTGACTTTTTCGACACTACCGGCCCTGTCGTTTTTTTCAAATTTTGCCCGGTTTGGAAAATCCTTCACAATTTTCCCAAAACGCCCCAACTGTGCTTGATTTTGCTCATTTCTGACTCAGTCCGCCCCCCTGGCCCCTTTTAGCAAGGTTTGGGAAAATCCCCATTTTTGACTTTTTCGACACTACCGGCCCTGTCTTTTTTTTTCAAATTTTACCCGGTTTGGAAAATCCTTCACAATTTTCACAAAACGCCCCAACTGTGCTTGATTTTGCTCGTTTTTCAATAAGCCCGCCCCCTGGCCCCTTTTAGCAAAGATTTGGTAAAATCCACATTTTTGACTTTTTCGACACTACCGGACCTGTCGTTTTTTTCAATTTTTGCCCACTTTGGAAAATCCTTCACAATTTTCCCAAAACGCCCCAACTGTGCTTGATTTTGCTCCTTTCTGACTCAGTCCGCCCCCCTGGCCCTTTTTAGCAAGGTTTGGGAAAATCCCCATTTTTTACTTTTTCGACACTACCGGCCCTGTCTTTTTTTTTCAAATTTTACCCGGTTTGGAAAATCCTTCACAATTTTCACAAAACGCCCCAACTGTGCTTGATTTTGCTCGTTTTTACAATAAGCCCGCCCCCTGGCCCCTTTTAGCAAAGATTTGGTAAAATCCCCATTTTTGACTTTTTCGACACTACCGGACCTGTCGTTTTTTTCAATTTTTGCCCACTTTGGAAAATCCTTCACAATTTTCCCAAAACGCCCCAACCGTGCTTGATTTTGCTCCTTTCTGACTCAGTCCACCCCCCCTGGCCCCTTTTAGCAAGGTTTGGGAAAATCCCCATTTTTGACTTTTTCGACACTACCGGCCCTGTCGTTTTTTTCAATTTTTGCCCACTATGGAAAATCCTTCACAATTTTCACAAAACGCCCCAACTGTGCTTGATTTTGCTTGTTTTTCACTCAGCCCCCCCCTCTGGCCTCTTTAAGCAAATTTTGTGAAAATCCCCATTTTTGACTTTTTCGACACTACCGGCCCTGTCGTTTTTTTCAAATTTTGCCCGGTTTGGAAAATCCTTCACAATTTTCCCAAAACGCCCCAACTGTGCTTGATTTTGCTCATTTCTGACTCAGTCCGCCCCCCTGGCCCCTTTTAGCAAGGTTTGGGAAAATCCCCATTTTTGACTTTTTCGACACTACCGGCCCTGTCTTTTTTTTTCAAATTTTACCCGGTTTGGAAAATCCTTCACAATTTTCCCAAAACGCCCCAACTGTGCTTGATTTTGCTCCTTTCTGACTCAGTCCGCCCCCCTGGCCCCTTTTAGCAAGGTTTGGGAAAATCCCCATTTTTGACTTTTTCGACACTACCGGCCCTGTCGTTTTTTTCAATTTTTGCCCACTATGGAAAATCCTTCACAATTTTCACAAAACGCCCCAACTGTGCTTGATTTTGCTTGTTTTTCACTCAGCCCCCCCTCTGGCCTCTTTAAGCAAATTTTGTGAAAATCCCCATTTTTGACTTTTTCGACACTACCGGCCCTGTCGTTTTTTTCAAATTTTGCCCGGTTTGGAAAATCCTTCACAATTTTCCCAAAACGCCCCAACTGTGCTTGATTTGGCTCCTTTCTGACTCAGCCCGCCCCCCTGGCCCCTTTTAGCAAGGATTTGGGAAAATCCCCATTTTTGACTTTTTCGACACTACCGGCCCTGTCGTTTTTTTCAAATTTTGCCCGGTTTGGAAAATCCTTCACAATTTTCCCAAAACGCCCCAACTGTGCTTGATTTTGCTCCTTTCTGACTCAGTCCGCCCCCCTGGCCCCTTTTAGCAAGGTTTGGGAAAATCCCCATTTTTTACTTTTTCGACACTACCGGCCCTGTCTTTTTTTTTCAAATTTTACCCGGTTTGGAAAATCCTTCACAATTTTCACAAAACGCCCCAACTGTGCTTGATTTTGCTCGTTTTTCAATAAGCCCGCCCCCTGGCCCCTTTTAGCAAAGATTTGGGAAAATCCACATTTTTGACTTTTTCGACACTACCGGACCTGTCGTTTTTTTCAAATTTTGCCCGGTTTGGAAAATCCTTCACAATTTTCTCAAAACGCCCCAACTGTGCTTGATTTTGCTCCTTTCTTACTTAGTCCGCCCCCCTGGCCCCTTTTAGCAAGGTTTGGGAAAATCCGCATTTTTGACTTTTTCGACACTACCGGCCCTGTCTTTTTTTTCAAATTTTGCCCGGTTTGGAAAATCCTTCACAATTTTCACACAACGCCCCAACTGTGCTTGATTTTGCTCCTTTCTCACTCAGCCCGCCCCCCTGGCCCCTTTTAGCAAGGATTTGGGAAAATCCCCATTTTTGACTTTTTCGACACTACCGGCCCTGTCGTTTTTTTCAAATTTTGCCCGGTTTGGAAAATCCTTCACAATTTTCCCAAAACGCCCCAACTGTGCTTGATTTTGCTCCTTTCTGACTCAGTCCGCCCCCCTGGCCCCTTTTAGCAAGGTTTGGGAAAATCCCCATTTTTGACTTTTTCGACACTACCGGCCCTGTCTTTTTTTTCAAATTTTGCCCGGTTTGGAAAATCCTTCACAATTTTCCCAAAACGCCCCAACTGTGCTTGATTTTGCTCCTTTCTGACTCAGTCCGCCCCCCTGGCCCCTTTTAGCAAGGTTTGGGAAAATCCCCATTTTTGACTTTTTCGACACTACCGGCCCTGTCGTTTTTTTCAATTTTTGCCCACTATGGAAAATCCTTCACAATTTTCACAAAACGCCCCAACTGTGCTTGATTTTGCTTGTTTTTCACTCAGCCCCCCCTCTGGCCTCTTTAAGCAAATTTTGTGAAAATCCCCATTTTTGACTTTTTCGACACTACCGGCCCTGTCGTTTTTTTCAAATTTTGCCCGGTTTGGAAAATCCTTCACAATTTTCCCAAAACGCCCCAACTGTGCTTGATTTGGCTCCTTTCTGACTCAGTCCGCCCCCCTGGCCCCTTTTAGCAAGGTTTTGGGAAAATCCCCATTTTTGACTTTTTCGACACTACCGGCCCTGTTTTTTTTTTCAAATTTTGCCCGGTTCGGAAAATCCTTCACAATTTTCTCAAAACGCCCCAACTATGCTTGATTTTGCTCCTTTCTGACTCAGCCCGCCCCCCTGGCCCCTTTTAGCAAGGTTTGGGAAAATCCCCATTTTTGACTTTTTCGACACTACCGGCCCTGTCGTTTTTTTCAATTTTTGCCCACTATGGAAAATCCTTCACAATTTTCACAAAACGCCCCAACTGTGCTTGATTTTGCTTGTTTTTCACTCAGCCCCCCCCTCTGGCCTCTTTAAGCAAATTTTGTGAAAATCCCCATTTTTGACTTTTTCGACACTACCGGCCCTGTCTTTTTTTTCAAATTTTGCCCGGTTTGGAAAATCCTTCACAATTTTCCCAAAACGCCCCAACTGTGCTTGATTTTGCTCCTTTCTGACTCAGTCCGCCCCCCTGGCCCCTTTTAGCAAATTTTGTGAAAATCCCCATTTTTGACTTTTTCGACACTACCGGCCCTGTCTTTTTTTCAAATTTTGCCCGGTTTGGAAAATCCTTCACAATTTTCACAAAACGCCCCAACTGTGCTTGATTTTGCTCGTTTTTCAATAAGCCCGCCCCCTGGCCCCTTTTAGCAAAGATTTGGGAAAATCCACGTTTTTGACTTTTTCGACACTACCGGACCTGTCGTTTTTTTCAAATTTTGCCCGGTTTGGAAAATCCTTCACAATTTTCTCAAAACGCCCCAACTGTGCTTGATTTTGCTCCTTTCTCACTCAGCCCGCCCCCCTGGCCCCTTTTAGCAAGGATTTGGGAAAATCCCCATTTTTGACTTTTTCGACACTACCGGCCCTGTCGTTTTTTTCAAATTTTGCCCGGTTTGGAAAATCCTTCACAATTTTCCCAAAACGCCCCAACTGTGCTTGATTTTGCTCCTTTCTGACTCAGTCCGCCCCCCTGGCCCCTTTTAGCAAGGTTTGGGAAAATCCCCATTTTTGACTTTTTCGACACTACCGGCCCTGTCTTTTTTTTCAAATTTTGCCCGGTTTGGAAAATCCTTCACAATTTTCCCAAAACGCCCCAACTGTGCTTGATTTTGCTCCTTTCTGACTCAGTCCGCCCCCCTGGCCCCTTTTAGCAAGGTTTGGGAAAATCCCCATTTTTGACTTTTTCGACACTACCGGCCCTGTCGTTTTTTTCAATTTTTGCCCACTATGGAAAATCCTTCACAATTTTCACAAAACGCCCCAACTGTGCTTGATTTTGCTTGTTTTTCACTCAGCCCCCCCCTCTGGCCTCTTTAAGCAAATTTTGTGAAAATCCCCATTTTTGACTTTTTCGACACTACCGGCCCTGTCGTTTTTTTCAAATTTTGCCCGGTTTGGAAAATCCTTCACAATTTTCCCAAAACGCCCCAACTGTGCTTGATTTTGCTCCTTTCTGACTCAGTCCGCCCCCCTGGCCCCTTTTAGCAAGGTTTGGGAAAATCCCCATTTTTGACTTTTTCGACACTACCGGCCCTGTCTTTTTTTTCAAATTTTGCCCGGTTTGGAAAATCCTTCACAATTTTCCCAAAACGCCCCAACTGTGCTTGATTTTGCTCCTTTCTGACTCAGTCCGCCCCCCTGGCCCCTTTTAGCAAGGTTTGGGAAAATCCCCATTTTTGACTTTTTCGACACTACCGGCCCTGTCGTTTTTTTCAATTTTTGCCCACTATGGAAAATCCTTCACAATTTTCACAAAACGCCCCAACTGTGCTTGATTTTGCTTGTTTTTCACTCAGCCCCCCCTCTGGCCTCTTTAAGCAAATTTTGTGAAAATCCCCATTTTTGACTTTTTCGACACTACCGGCCCTGTCGTTTTTTTCAAATTTTGCCCGGTTTGGAAAATCCTTCACAATTTTCCCAAAACGCCCCAACTGTGCTTGATTTGGCTCCTTTCTGACTCAGTCCGCCCCCCTGGCCCCTTTTAGCAAGGTTTTGGGAAAATCCCCATTTTTGACTTTTTCGACACTACCGGCCCTGTTTTTTTTTTCAAATTTTGCCCGGTTCGGAAAATCCTTCACAATTTTCTCAAAACGCCCCAACTATGCTTGATTTTGCTCCTTTCTGACTCAGCCCGCCCCCCTGGCCCCTTTTAGCAAGGTTTGGGAAAATCCCCATTTTTGACTTTTTCGACACTACCGGCCCTGTCGTTTTTTTCAATTTTTGCCCACTATGGAAAATCCTTCACAATTTTCACAAAACGCCCCAACTGTGCTTGATTTTGCTTGTTTTTCACTCAGCCCCCCCCTCTGGCCTCTTTAAGCAAATTTTGTGAAAATCCCCATTTTTGACTTTTTCGACACTACCGGCCCTGTCTTTTTTTTCAAATTTTGCCCGGTTTGGAAAATCCTTCACAATTTTCACACAACGCCCCAACTGTGCTTGATTTTGCTCCTTTCTCACTCAGCCCGCCCCCCTGGCCCCTTTTAGCAAGGATTTGGGAAAATCCCCATTTTTGACTTTTTCGACACTACCGGCCCTGTCGTTTTTTTCAAATTTTGCCCGGTTTGGAAAATCCTTCACAATTTTCCCAAAACGCCCCAACTGTGCTTGATTTTGCTCCTTTCTGACTCAGTCCGCCCCCCTGGCCCCTTTTAGCAAATTTTGTGAAAATCCCCATTTTTGACTTTTTCGACACTACCGGCCCTGTCTTTTTTTTCAAATTTTGCCCGGTTTGGAAAATCCTTCACAATTTTCACAAAACGCCCCAACTGTGCTTGATTTTGCTCGTTTTTCAATAAGCCCGCCCCCTGGCCCCTTTTAGCAAAGATTTGGGAAAATCCACGTTTTTGACTTTTTCGACACTACCGGACCTGTCGTTTTTTTCAAATTTTGCCCGGTTTGGAAAATCCTTCACAATTTTCTCAAAACGCCCCAACTGTGCTTGATTTTGCTCCTTTCTCACTCAGCCCGCCCCCCTGGCCCCTTTTAGCAAGGATTTGGGAAAATCCCCATTTTTGACTTTTTCGACACTACCGGCCCTGTCGTTTTTTTCAAATTTTGCCCGGTTTGGAAAATCCTTCACAATTTTCCCAAAACGCCCCAACTGTGCTTGATTTTGCTCCTTTCTGACTCAGTCCGCCCCCCTGGCCCCTTTTAGCAAGGTTTGGGAAAATCCCCATTTTTGACTTTTTCGACACTACCGGCCCTGTCTTTTTTTTCAAATTTTGCCCGGTTTGGAAAATCCTTCACAATTTTCCCAAAACGCCCCAACTGTGCTTGATTTTGCTCCTTTCTGACTCAGTCCGCCCCCCTGGCCCCTTTTAGCAAGGTTTGGGAAAATCCCCATTTTTGACTTTTTCGACACTACCGGCCCTGTCGTTTTTTTCAATTTTTGCCCACTATGGAAAATCCTTCACAATTTTCACAAAACGCCCCAACTGTGCTTGATTTTGCTTGTTTTTCACTCAGCCCCCCCCTCTGGCCTCTTTAAGCAAATTTTGTGAAAATCCCCATTTTTGACTTTTTCGACACTACCGGCCCTGTCTTTTTTTTCAAATTTTGCCCGGTTTGGAAAATCCTTCACAATTTTCCCAAAACGCCCCAACTGTGCTTGATTTGGCTCCTTTCTGACTCAGTCCGCCCCCCTGGCCCCTTTTAGCAAGGTTTGGGAAAATCCCCATTTTTGACTTTTCCGACACTACCGGACCTGTCTTTTTTTTCAAATTTTGCCCGGTTTTGAAAATCCTTCACAATTTTCTCAAAACGCCCCAACTATGCTTGATTTTGCTCCTTTCTGACTCAGCCCGCCCCCCTGGCCCCTTTTAGCAAGGTTTGGGAAAATCCCCATTTTTGACTTTTTCGACACTACCGGCCCTGTCGTTTTTTTCAAATTTTGCCCGGTTTGGAAAATCCTTCACAATTTTCCCAAAACGCCCCAACTGTGCTTGATTTTGCTCCTTTCTGACTCAGTCCGCCCCCCTGGCCCCTTTTAGCAAGGTTTGGGAAAATCCCCATTTTTTACTTTTTCGACACTACCGGCCCTGTCTTTTTTTTTCAAATTTTACCCGGTTTGGAAAATCCTTCACAATTTTCACAAAACGCCCCAACTGTGCTTGATTTTGCTCGTTTTTCAATAAGCCCGCCCCCTGGCCCCTTTTAGCAAAGATTTGGTAAAATCCACATTTTTGACTTTTTCGACACTACCGGACCTGTCGTTTTTTTCAATTTTTGCCCACTTTGGAAAATCCTTCACAATTTTCCCAAAACGCCCCAACTGTGCTTGATTTTGCTCCTTTCTGACTCAGTCCGCCCCCCTGGCCCCTTTTAGCAAGGTTTGGGAAAATCCCCATTTTTGACTTTTTCGACACTACCGGCCCTGTCTTTTTTTTTCAAATTTTACCCGGTTTGGAAAATCCTTCACAATTTTCACAAAACGCCCCAACTGTGCTTGATTTTGCTCGTTTTTCAATAAGCCCGCCCCCTGGCCCCTTTTAACAAAGATTTGGTAAAATCCACATTTTTGACTTTTTCGACACTACCGGACCTGTCGTTTTTTTCAATTTTTGCCCACTTTGGAAAATCCTTCACAATTTTCCCAAAACGCCCCAACTGTGCTTGATTTTGCTCCTTTCTGACTCAGTCCGCCCCCCTGGCCCCTTTTAGCAAGGTTTGGGAAAATCCCCATTTTTGACTTTTTCGACACTACCGGCCCTGTCTTTTTTTTTCAAATTTTACCCGGTTTGGAAAATCCTTCACAATTTTCACAAAACGCCCCAACTGTGCTTGATTTTGCTCGTTTTTCAATAAGCCCGCCCCCTGGCCCCTTTTAGCAAAGATTTGGTAAAATCCACATTTTTGACTTTTTCGACACTACCGGACCTGTCGTTTTTTTCAATTTTTGCCCACTATGGAAAATCCTTCACAATTTTCACAAAACGCCCCAACTGTGCTTGATTTTGCTTGTTTTTCACTCAGCCCCCCCCTCTGGCCTCTTTAAGCAAATTTTGTGAAAATCCCCATTTTTGACTTTTTCGACACTACCGGCCTTGTCTTTTTTTTCAAATTTTGCCCGGTTTGGAAAATCCTTCACAATTTTCCCACAACGCCCCAACTGTGCTTGATTTTGCTCCTTTCTCACTCAGCCCGCCCCCCTGGCCCCTTTTAGCAAGGATTTGGGAAAATCCCCATTTTTGACTTTTTCGACACTACCGGCCCTGTCGTTTTTTTCAAATTTTGCCCGGTTTGGAAAATCCTTCACAATTTTCCCAAAACGCCCCAACTGTGCTTGATTTTGCTCCTTTCTGACTCAGTCCGCCCCCCTGGCCCCTTTTAGCAAGGTTTGGGAAAATCCCCATTTTTTACTTTTTCGACACTACCGGCCCTGTCTTTTTTTTTCAAATTTTACCCGGTTTGGAAAATCCTTCACAATTTTCACAAAACGCCCCAACTGTGCTTGATTTTGCTCGTTTTTCAATAAGCCCGCCCCCTGGCCCCTTTTAGCAAAGATTTGGGAAAATCCACATTTTTGACTTTTTCGACACTACCGGACCTGTCGTTTTTTCAAATTTTGCCCGGTTTGGAAAATCCTTCACAATTTTCTCAAAACGCCCCAACTGTGCTTGATTTTGCTCCTTTCTTACTTAGTCCGCCCCCCTGGCCCCTTTTAGCAAGGTTTGGGAAAATCCGCATTTTTGACTTTTTCGACACTACCGGCCCTGTCTTTTTTTTCAAATTTTGCCCGGTTTGGAAAATCCTTCACAATTTTCACACAACGCCCCAACTGTGCTTGATTTTGCTCCTTTCTCACTCAGCCCGCCCCCCTGGCCCCTTTTAGCAAGGATTTGGGAAAATCCCCATTTTTAACTTTTTCGACACTACCGGCCCTGTCGTTTTTTTCAAATTTTGCCCGGTTTGGAAAATCCTTCACAATTTTCCAAAAACGCCCCAACTGTGCTTAATTTGGCTCCTTTCTGACTCAGTCCGCCCCCCTGGCCCCTTTTAGCAAGGTTTGGGAAAATCCCCATTTTTGACTTTTTCGACACTACCGGCCCTGTCTTTTTTTTTCAAATTTTACCCGGTTTGGAAAATCCTTCACAATTTTCACAAAACGCCCCAACTGTGCTTGATTTTGCTCGTTTTTCAATAAGCCCGCCCCCTGGCCCCTTTTAGCAAAGATTTGGTAAAATCCACATTTTTGACTTTTTCGACACTACCGGCCCTGTCTTTTTTTTCAAATTTTGCCCGGTTTGGAAAATCCTTCACAATTTTCTCAAAACGCCCCAACTATGCTTGATTTTGCTCCTTTCTCACTCAGCCCGCCCCCCTGGCCCCTTTTAGCAAGGTTTGGGAAAATCCCCATTTTTGACTTTTTCGACACTACCGGCCATGTCGTTTTTTTCAATTTTTGCCCACTATGGAAAATCCTTCACAATTTTCCCAAAACGCCCCAACTGTGCTTGATTTTGCTTGTTTTTCACTCAGCCCCACCCTCTGGCCTCTTTAAGCAAATTTTTATGAAAATCCCCATTTTTGACTTTTTCGACACTACCGGCCCTGTCTTTTTTTTCAAATTTTGCCCGGTTTGGAAAATCCTTCACAATTTTCACACAACGCCCCAACTGTGCTTGATTTTGCTCCTTTCTCACTCAGCCCGCCCCCTGGCCCCTTTTAGCAAGGATTTGGGAAAATCCCCATTTTTGACTTTTTCGACACTACCGGCCCTGTCGTTTTTTTCAAATTTTACCCGGTTTGGAAAATCCTTCACAATTTTCCCAAAACGCCCCAACTGTGCTTGATTTTGCTCCTTTCTGACTCAGTCCGCCCCCCTGGCCCCTTTTAGCAAGGTTTGGGAAAATCCCCATTTTTGACTTTTTCGACACTACCGGCCCTGTCTTTTTTTTTCAAATTTTACCCGGTTTGGAAAATCCTTCACAATTTTCACAAAACGCCCCAACTGTGCTTGATTTTGCTCGTTTTTCAATAAGCCCGCCCCCTGGCCCCTTTTAGCAAAGATTTGGTAAAATCCACATTTTTGACTTTTTCGACACTACCGGACCTGTCGTTTTTTTCAATTTTTGCCCACTTTGGAAAATCCTTCACAATTTTCCCAAAACGCCCCAACTGTGCTTGATTTTGCTCCTTTCTGACTCAGTCCGCCCCCCTGGCCCCTTTTAGCAAGGTTTGGGAAAATCCCCATTTTTGACTTTTTCGACACTACCGGCCCTGTCTTTTTTTTCAAATTTTGCCCGGTTTGGAAAATCCTTCACAATTTTCTCAAAACACCCCAACTGTGCTTGATTTTGCTCCTTTCTCACTCAGCCCGCCCCCCTGGCCCCTTTTAGCAAGGATTTGGGAAAATCCCCATTTTTGACTTTTTCGACACTACCGGCCCTGTCGTTTTTTTCAAATTTTGCCCGGTTTGGAAAATCCTTCACAATTTTCACACAACGCCCCAACTGTGCTTGATTTTGCTCCTTTCTCACTCAGTCCGCCCCCCTGGCCCCTTTTAGCAAGGATTTGGGAAAATCCCCATTTTTGACTTTTTCGACACTACCGGCCCTGTCGTTTTTTTCAAATTTTGCCCGGTTTGGAAAATCCTTCACAATTTTCCCAAAACGCCCCAACTGTGCTTGATTTTGCTCCTTTCTGACTCAGTCCGCCCCCCTGGCCCCTTTTAGCAAGGTTTGGGAAAATCCCCATTTTTTACTTTTTCGACACTACCGGCCCTGTCTTTTTTTTTCAAATTTTGCCCGGTTTGGAAAATCCTTCACAATTTTCACAAAACGCCCCAACTGTGCTTGATTTTGCTCGTTTTTCAATAAGCCCGCCCCCTGGCCCCTTTTAGCAAAGATTTGGGAAAATCCACATTTTTGACTTTTTCGACACTACCGGACCTGTCGTTTTTTTCAAATTTTGCCCGGTTTGGAAAATCCTTCACAATTTTCTCAAAACGCCCCAACTGTGCTTGATTTTGCTCCTTTCTTACTTAGTCCGCCCCCCTGGCCCCTTTTAGCAAGGTTTGGGAAAATCCGCATTTTTGACTTTTTCGACACTACCGGCCCTGTCGTTTTTTTCAAATTTTGCCCGGTTTGGAAAATCCTTCACAATTTTCACACAACGCCCCAACTGTGCTAGATTTTGCTCCTTTCTGACTCAGCCCGCCCCCCTGGCCCCTTTTAGCAAGGATTTGGGAAAATCCCCATTTTTGACTTTTTCGACACTACCCGGCCCTGTCGTTTTTTTCAAATTTTGCCCGGTTTGGAAAATCCTTCACAATTTTCCCAAAACGCCCCAACTGTGCTTGATTTTGCTCCTTTCTGACTCAGTCCGCCCCCCTGGCCCCTTTTAGCAAGGTTTGGGAAAATCCCCATTTTTGACTTTTTCGACACTACCGGCCCTGTTTTTTTTTTCAAATTTTGCCCGGTTTGGAAAATCCTTCACAATTTTCCCAAAACGCCCCAACTGGGCTTGATTTTGCTCCTTTCTGACTCAGTCCGCCCCCCTGGCCCCTTTTAGCAAGGTTTGGGAAAATCCCCATTTTTGACTTTTTCGACACTACCGGCCCTGTCGTTTTTTTCAATTTTTGCCCACTATGGAAAATCCTTCACAATTTTCACAAAACGCCCCAACTGTGCTTGATTTTGCTTGTTTTTCACTCAGCCCCCCCCCTCTGGCCTCTTTAAGCAAATTTTGTGAAAATCCCCATTTTTGACTTTTTCGACACTACCGGCCCTGTCTTTTTTTTCAAATTTTGCCCGGTTTGGAAAATCCTTCACAATTTTCCCAAAACGCCCCAACTGTGCTTGATTTGGCTCCTTTCTGACTCAGTCCGCCCCCCTGGCCCCTTTTAGCAAGGTTTGGGAAAATCCCCATTTTTGACTTTTTCGACACTACCGGCCCTGTCTTTTTTTTCAAATTTTGCCCGGTTCGGAAAATCCTTCACAATTTTCTCAAAACGCCCCAACTATGCTTGATTTTGCTCCTTTCTGACTCAGCCCGCCCCCCTGGCCCCTTTTAGCAAGGTTTGGGAAAATCCCCATTTTTGACTTTTTCGACACTACCGGCCCTGTCGTTTTTTTCAAATTTTGCCCGGTTTGGAAAATCCTTCACAATTTTCCCAAAACGCCCCAACTGTGCTTGATTTTGCTCCTTTCTGACTCAGTCCTCCCCCCTGGCCCCTTTTAGCAAGGTTTGGGAAAATCCCCATTTTTGACTTTTTCGACACTACCGGCCCTGTCTTTTTTTTCAAATTTTGCCCGGTTTGGAAAATCCTTCACAATTTTCACAAAACGCCCCAACTGTGCTTGATTTTGCTCCTTTCTCACTCAGCCCGCCCCCCTGGCACCTTTTAGCAAAGATTTGGGAAAATCCACATTTTTGACTTTTTCGACACTACCGGACTTGTCGTTTTTTTCAAATTTTGCCCGGTTTGGAAAATCCTTCACAATTTTCTCAAAACGCCCCAACTATGCTTGATTTTGCTCCTTTCTTACTTAGTCCGCCCCCCTGGCCCCTTTTAGCAAGGTTTGGGAAAATCCGCATTTTTGACTTTTTCGACAGTACAGGCCCTGTCGTTTTTTTCAATTTTTGCCCACTTTGGAAAATCCTTCACAATTTTCACACAACGCCCCAACTGTGCTTGATTTTGGTCCTTTCTCACTGAGCCCGCCCCCCTGGCCCCTTTTAGCAAGGATTTGGGAAAATCCCCATTTTTGACTTTTTCGACACTACCGGCCCTGTCGTTTTTTTCAAATTTTGCCCGGTTTGGAAAATCCTTCACAATTTTCCCAAAACGCCCCAACTGTGCTTGATTTTGCTCCTTTCTGACTCAGTCCGCCCCCCTGGCCCCTTTTAGCAAGGTTTGGGAAAATCCCCATTTTTTACTTTTTCGACACTACCGGCCCTGTCGTTTTTTTTCAATTTTTGCCCACTTTGGAAAATGCTTCACAATTTTCACAAAACGCCCCAACTGTGCTTGATTTTGCTCGTTTTTCAATAAGCCCGCCCCCTGGCCCCTTTTAGCAAAGATTTGGTAAAATCCACATTTTTGACTTTTTCGACACTACCGGACCTGTCGTTTTTTTCAATTTTTGCCCACTTTGGAAAATCCTTCACAATTTTCCCAAAACGCCCCAACTGTGCTTGATTTTGCTCCTTTCTGACTCAGTCCGCCCCCCTGGCCCCTTTTAGCAAGGTTTGGGAAAATCCCCATTTTTGACTTTTTCGACACTACCGGCCCTGTCGTTTTTTTCAATTTTTGCCCACTATGGAAAATCCTTCACAATTTTCACAAAACGCCCCAACTGTGCTTGATTTTGCTTGTTTTTCACTCAGCCCCCCCCTCTGGCCTCTTTAAGCAAATTTTGTGAAAATCCCCATTTTTGACTTTTTCGACACTACCGGCCCTGTCTCTTTTTTTTCAAATTTTGCCCGGTTTGGAAAATCCTTCACAATTTTCACACAACGCCCCAACTGTGCTTGATTTTGCTCCTTTCTGACTCAGTCCGCCCCCCTGGCCCCTTTTAGCAAGGTTTGGGAAAATCCCCATTTTTTACTTTTTCGACACTACCGGCCCTGTCTTTTTTTTTCAAATTTTACCCGGTTTGGAAAATCCTTCACAATTTTCACAAAACGCCCCAACTGTGCTTGATTTTGCTCGTTTTTCAATAAGCCCGCCCCCTGGCCCCTTTTAGCAAAGATTTGGGAAAATCCACATTTTTGACTTTTTCGACACTACCGGACCTGTCGTTTTTTCAAATTTTGCCCGGTTTGGAAAATCCTTCACAATTTTCTCAAAACGCCCCAACTGTGCTTGATTTTGCTCCTTTCTTACTTAGTCCGCCCCCCTGGCCCCTTTTAGCAAGGTTTGGGAAAATCCGCATTTTTGACTTTTTCGACACTACCGGCCCTGTCTTTTTTTTCAAATTTTGCCCGGTTTGGAAAATCCTTCACAATTTTCACACAACGCCCCAACTGTGCTTGATTTTGCTCCTTTCTCACTCAGCCCGCCCCCCTGGCCCCTTTTAGCAAGGATTTGGGAAAATCCCCATTTTTGACTTTTTCGACACTACCGGCCCTGTCGTTTTTTTCAATTTTTGCCCACTATGGAAAATCCTTCACAATTTTCCCAAAACGCCCCAACTGTGCTTGATTTTGCTCCTTTCTGACTCAGTCCGCCCCCCCTGGCCCCTTTTAGCAAGGTTTGGGAAAATCCCCATTTTTGACTTTTTCGACACTACCGGCCCTGTCTTTTTTTTCAATTTTGCCCGGTTTGGAAAATCCTTCACAATTTTCTCAAAACGCCCCAACTATGCTTGATTTTGCTCCTTTCTCACTCAGCCCGCCCCCCTGGCCCCTTTTAGCAAGGTTTGGGAAAATCCCCATTTTTGACTTTTTCGACACTACCCGGCCATGTCGTTTTTTTCAATTTTTGCCCACTATGGAAAATCCTTCACAATTTTCCAAAACGCCCCAACTGTGCTTGATTTTGCTTGTTTTTCACTCAGCCCCCACCCTCTGGCCTCTTTAAGCAAATTTTTATGAAAATCCCCATTTTTGACTTTTTCGACACTACCGGCCCTGTCGTTTTTTTTCAAATTTTGCCCGGTTTGGGAAAATCCTTCACAATTTTCACACAACGCCCCAACTGTGCTTGATTTTGCTCCTTTCTCACTCAGCCCGCCCCCCTGGCCCCTTTTAGCAAGGATTTGGGAAAATCCCCATTTTTGACTTTTTCGACACTACCGGCCCTGTCGTTTTTTTCAAATTTTGCCCGGTTTGGAAAATCCTTCACAATTTTCCCAAAACGCCCCAACTGTGCTTGATTTTGCTCCTTTCTGACTCAGTCCGCCCCCCTGGCCCCTTTTAGCAAGGTTTGGGAAAATCCCCATTTTTTACTTTTTCGACACTACCGGCCCTGTCTTTTTTTTCAAATTTTACCCGGTTTGGAAAATCCTTCACAATTTTCACAAAACGCCCCAACTGTGCTTGATTTTGCTCGTTTTTCAATAAGCGCCCCCTGGCCCCTTTTAGCAAAGATTTGGGAAAATCCACATTTTTGACTTTTTCGACAGTACCGGACCTGTCGTTTTTTTCAAATTTTGCCCGGTTTGGAAAATCCTTCACAATTTTCTCAAAACGCCCCAACTGTGCTTGATTTTGCTCCTTTCTTACTTAGTCCGCCCCCCTGGCCCCTTTTAGCAAGGTTTGGGAAAATCCGCATTTTTGACTTTTTCGACACTACCGGACCTGTCGTTTTTTTCAAATTTTGCCCGGTTTGGAAAATCCTTCACAATTTTCTCAAAACGCCCCAACTGTGCTTGATTTTGCTCCTTTCTTACTTAGTCCGCCCCCCTGGCCCCTTTTAGCAAGGTTTGGGAAAATCCGCATTTTTGACTTTTTCGACACTACCGGCCCTGTCGTTTTTTTCAAATTTTGCCCGGTTTGGAAAATCCTTCACAATTTTCACACAACGCCCCAACTGTGCTTGATTTTGCTCCTTTCTGACTCAGTCCGCCCCCCTGGCCCCTTTTAGCAAGGTTTGGGAAAATCCCCATTTTTGACTTTTTCGACACTACCGGCCCTGTCGTTTTTTTCAATTTTTGCCCACTATGGAAAATCCTTCACAATTTTCACAAAACGCCCCAACTGTGCTTGATTTTGCTTGTTTTTCACTCAGCCCCCCCCCCCTCTGGCCTCTTTAAGCAAATTTTGTGAAAATCCCCATTTTTGACTTTTTCGACACTACCGGCCCTGTCTTTTTTTTCAAATTTTGCCCGGTTTGGAAAATCCTTCACAATTTTCCCAAAACGCCCCAACTGTGCTTGATTTGGCTCCTTTCTGACTCAGTCCGCCCCCCTGGCCCCTTTTAGCAAGGTTTGGGAAAATCCCCATTTTTGACTTTTTCGACACTACCGGCCCTGTCTTTTTTTTCAAATTTTGCCCGGTTCGGAAAATCCTTCACAATTTTCTCAAAACGCCCCAACTATGCTTGATTTTGCACTTTTCTGACTCAGCCCGCCCCCCTGGCCCCTTTTAGCAAGGTTTGGGAAAATCCCCATTTTTGACTTTTTCGACACTACCGGCCCTGTCGTTTTTTTCAATTTTTGCCCACTATGGAAAATCCTTCACAATTTTCACAAAACGCCCCAACTGTGCTTGATTTTGCTTGTTTTTCACTCAGCCCCCCCCCTCTGGCCTCTTTAAGCAAATTTTGTGAAAATCCCCATTTTTGACTTTTTCGACACTACCGGCCCTGTCGTTTTTTTCAAATTTTGCCCGGTTTGGAAAATCCTTCACAATTTTCCCAAAACGCCCCAACTGTGCTTGATTTTGCTCCTTTCTGACTCAGTCCGCCCCCCTGGCCCCTTTTAGCAAGGTTTGGGAAAATCCCCATTTTTGACTTTTTCGACACTACCGGCCCTGTCTTTTTTTTTCAAATTTTACCCGGTTTGGAAAATCCTTCACAATTTTCACAAAACGCCCCAACTGTGCTTGATTTTGCTCGTTTTTCAATAAGCCCGCCCCCTGGCCCCTTTTAGCAAAGATTTGGGAAAATCCGCATTTTTGACTTTTTCGACACTACCGGCCCTGTCGTTTTTTTCAAATTTTGCCCGGTTTGGAAAATCCTTCACAATTTTCCCAAAACGTCCCAACTATGCTTGATTTTGCTCCTTTCTGACTCAGTCCGCCCCCCTGGCCCCTTTTAGCAAGGTTTGGGAAAATCCCCATTTTTGACTTTTTCGACACTACCGGCCCTGTCTTTTTTTTCAAATTTTGCCCGGTTTGGAAAATCCTTCACAATTTTCTCAAAACGCCCCAACTATGCTTGATTTTGCTCCTTTCTGACTCAGCCCGCCCCCCTGGCCCCTTTTAGCAAGGTTTGGGAAAATCCCCATTTTTGACTTTTTCGACACTACCGGCCCTGTCGTTTTTTTCAATTTTTGCCCACTATGGAAAATCCTTCACAATTTTCACAAAACGCCCCAACTGTGCTTGATTTTGCTTGTTTTTCACTCAGCCCCCCCCTCTGGCCTCTTTAAGCAAATTTTGTGAAAATCCCCATTTTTGACTTTTTCGACACTACCGGCCCTGTCTTTTTTTTCAAATTTTGCCCGGTTTGGAAAATCCTTCACAATTTTCACACAACGCCCCAACTGTGCTTGATTTTGCTCCTTTCTCACTCAGCCCGCCCCCTGGCCCCTTTTAGCAAGGTTTGGGAAAATCCCCATTTTTGACTTTTTCGACACTACCGGCCCTGTCTTTTTTTTTCAAATTTTACCCGGTTTGGAAAATCCTTCACAATTTTCACAAAACGCCCCAACTGTGCTTGATTTTGCTCGTTTTTTAATAAGCCCGCCCCCTGGCCCCTTTTAGCAAAGATTTGGTAAAATCCACATTTTTGACTTTTTCGACACTACCGGACCTGTCGTTTTTTTCAATTTTTGCCCACTTTGGAAAATCCTTCACAATTTTCCCAAAACGCCCCAACTGTGCTTGATTTTGCTCCTTTCTGACTCAGTCCGCCCCCCTGGCCCCTTTTAGCAAGGTTTGGGAAAATCCCCATTTTTGACTTTTTCGACACTACCGGCCCTGTCTTTTTTTTTCAAATTTTACCCGGTTTGGAAAATCCTTCACAATTTTCACAAAACGCCCCAACTGTGCTTGATTTTGCTCGTTTTTCAATAAGCCCGCCCCCTGGCCCCTTTTAGCAAAGATTTGGTAAAATCCACATTTTTGACTTTTTCGACACTACCGGACCTGTCGTTTTTTTCAATTTTTGCCCACTTTGGAAAATCCTTCACAATTTTCCCAAAACGCCCCAACTGTGCTTGATTTTGCTCCTTTCTGACTCAGTCCGCCCCCCTGGCCCCTTTTAGCAAGGTTTGGGAAAATCCCCATTTTTGACTTTTTCGACACTACCGGCCCTGTCGTTTTTTTCAAATTTTGCCTAATATGGAAAATCCTTCACAATTTTCACAAAACGCCCCAACTGTGCTTGATTTTGCTTGTTTTTCACTCAGTCCCCCCCCTCTGGCCTCTTTAAGCAAATTTTGTGAAAATCCCCATTTTTGACTTTTTCGACACTACCGGCCCTGTCTTTTTTTTCAAATTTTGCCCGGTTTGGAAAATCCTTCACAATTTTCACACAACGCCCCAACTGTGCTTGATTTTGCTCCTTTCTCACTCAGCCCGCCCCCCTGGCCCCTTTTAGCAAGGATTTGGGAAAATCCCCATTTTTGACTTTTTCGACACTACCGGCCCTGTCGTTTTTTTCAAATTTTGCCCGGTTTGGAAAATCCTTCACAATTTTCCCAAAACGCCCCAACTGTGCTTGATTTTGCTCCTTTCTGACTCAGTCCGCCCCCCTGGCCCCTTTTAGCAAGGTTTGGGAAAATCCCCATTTTTTACTTTTTCGACACTACCGGCCCTGTCTTTTTTTTTTCAAATTTTACCCGGTTTGGAAAATCCTTCACAATTTTCACAAAACGCCCCAACTGTGCTTGATTTTGCTCGTTTTTCAATAAGCCCGCCCCCTGGCCCCTTTTAGCAAAGATTTGGGAAAATCCACATTTTTGACTTTTTCGACACTACCGGACCTGTCGTTTTTTTCAAATTTTGCCCGGTTTGGAAAATCCTTCACAATTTTCTCAAAACGCCCCAACTGTGCTTGATTTTGCTCCTTTCTTACTTAGTCCGCCCCCCTGGCCCCTTTTAGCAAGGTTTGGGAAAATCCGCATTTTTGACTTTTTCGACACTACCGGCCCTGTCTTTTTTTTCAAATTTTGCCCGGTTTGGAAAATCCTTCACAATTTTCACACAACGCCCCAACTGTGCTTGATTTTGCTCCTTTCTCACTTAGCCCGCCCCCCTGGCCCCTTTTAGCAAGGATTTGGGAAAATCCCCATTTTTGACTTTTTCGACACTACCGGCCCTGTCGTTTTTTTCAAATTTTGCCCGGTTTGGAAAATCCTTCACAATTTTCCCAAAACGCCCCAACTGTGCTTGATTTTGCTCCTTTCTGACTCAGTCCGCCCCCCTGGCCCCTTTTAGCAAGGTTTGGGAAAATCCCCATTTTTGACTTTTTCGACACTACCGGCCCTGTCTTTTTTTTCAAATTTTGCCCGGTTTGGAAAATCCTTCACAATTTTCCCAAAACGCCCCAACTGTGCTTGATTTTGCTCCTTTCTGACTCAGTCCGCCCCCCTGGCCCCTTTTAGCAAGGTTTGGGAAAATCCCCATTCTTGACTTTTTCGACACTACCGGCCCTGTCGTTTTTTTCAATTTTTGCCCACTATGGAAAATCCTTCACAATTTTCAAAAAACGCCCCAACTGTGCTTGATTTTGCTTGTTTTTCACTCAGCCCCCCCCTCTGGCCTCTTTAAGCAAATTTTGTGAAAATTTCCATTTTTGACTTTTTCGACACTACCGGCCCTGTCGTTTTTTTCAAATTTTGCCCGGTTTGGAAAATCCTTCACAATTTTCCCAAAACGCCCCAACTGTGCTTGATTTTGCTCCTTTCTGACTCAGTCCGCCCCCCTGGCCCCTTTTAGCAAGGTTTGGGAAAATCCCCATTTTTGACTTTTTCGACACTACCGGCCCTGTCTTTTTTTTTCAAATTTTACCCGGTTTGGAAAATCCTTCACAATTTTCACAAAACGCCCCAACTGTGCTTGATTTTGCTCGTTTTTCAATAAGCCCGCCCCCTGGCCCCTTTTAGCAAAGATTTGGGAAAATCCGCATTTTTGACTTTTTCGACACTACCGGCCCTGTCGTTTTTTTCAAATTTTGCCCGGTTTGGAAAATCCTTCACAATTTTCCCAAAACGCCCCAACTGTGCTTGATTTTGCTCCTTTCTGACTCAGTCCGCCCCCCTGGCCCCTTTTAGCAAGGTTTGGGAAAATCCCCATTTTTGACTTTTTCGACACTACCGGCCCTGTCTTTTTTTTTCAAATTTTACCCGGTTTGGAAAATCCTTCACAATTTTCACAAAACGCCCCAACTGTGCTTGATTTTGCTCGTTTTTCAATAAGCCCGCCCCCTGGCCCCTTTTAGCAAAGATTTGGTAAAATCCACATTTTTGACTTTTTCGACACTACCGGACCTGTCGTTTTTTTCAATTTTTGCCCACTTTGGAAAATCCTTCACAATTTTCCCAAAACGCCCCAACTGTGCTTGATTTTGCTCCTTTCTGACTCAGTCCGCCCCCCTGGCCCCTTTTAGCAAGGTTTGGGAAAATCCCCATTTTTTACTTTTTCGACACTACCGGCCCTGTCTTTTTTTTTCAAATTTTACCCGGTTTGGAAAATCCTTCACAATTTTCACAAAACGCCCCAACTGTGCTTGATTTTGCTCGTTTTTCAATAAGCCCGCCCCCTGGCCCCTTTTAGCAAAGATTTGGGAAAATCCACATTTTTGACTTTTTCGACACTACCGGACCTGTCGTTTTTTTCAAATTTTGCCCGGTTTGGAAAATCCTTCACAATTTTCTCAAAACGCCCCAACTGTGCTTGATTTTGCTCCTTTCTTACTTAGTCCGCCCCCCTGGCCCCTTTTAGCAAGGTTTGGGAAAATTCCCATTTTTGACTTTTTCGACACTACCGGCCCTGTCTTTTTTTTCAAATTTTGCCCGGTTTGGAAAATCCTTCACAATTTTCTCAGAACGCCCCAACTATGCTTGATTTTGCTCCTTTCTGACTCAGCCCGCCCCCCTGGCCCCTTTTAGCAAGGTTTGGGAAAATCCCCATTTTTGACTTTTTCGACACTACCGGCCCTGTCGTTTTTTTCAAATTTTGCCCGGTTTAGAAAATCCTTCACAATTTTCCCAAAACGCCCCAACTCTGCTTGATTTTGCTCCTTTCTGACTCAGTCCGCCCCCCTGGCCCCTTTTAGCAAGGTTTGGGAAAATCCCCATTTTTGACTTTGACCCTGTCTTTTTTTTTCAAATTTTACCTGGTTTGGAAAATCCTTCACAATTTTCACAAAACGCCCCAACTGTGCTTGATTTTGCTCCTTTCTGACTCAGCCCGCCCCCCTGGCCCCTTTTAGCAAGGATTTGGGAAAATCCCCATTTTTGACTTTTTCGACACTACCGGCCCTGTCGTTTTTTTCAAATTTTGCCCGGTTTGGAAAATCCTTCACAATTTTCCCAAAACGCCCCAACTGTGCTTGATTTTGCTCCTTTCTGACTCAGTCCGCCCCCCTGGCCCCTTTTAGCAAGGTTTGGGAAAATCCCCATTTTTGACTTTTTCGACACTACCGGCCCTGTCTTTTTTTTTCAAATTTTACCCGGTTTGGAAAATCCTTCACAATTTTCACAAAACGCCCCAACTGTGCTTGATTTTGCTCGTTTTTCAATAAGCCCGCCCCCTGGCCCCTTTTAGCAAAGATTTGGGAAAATCCGCATTTTTG
Organism: Scomber scombrus; assembly: GCF_963691925.1. Lineage (NCBI taxonomy): Eukaryota > Metazoa > Chordata > Actinopteri > Scombriformes > Scombridae > Scomber > Scomber scombrus. The sequence continues at coordinate 21,895 of NW_026910225.1, forward strand.
ACTTTTTCGACACTACCGGCCCTGTCGTTTTTTTCAAATTTTGCCCGGTTTGGAAAATCCTTCACAATTTTCCCAAAACGTCCCAACTGTGCTTGATTTTGCTCCTTTCTGACTCAGTCCGCCCCCCTGGCCCCTTTTAGCAAGGTTTGGGAAAATCCCCATTTTTGACTTTTTCGACACTACCGGCCCTGTCGTTTTTTTCAATTTTTGCCCACTATGGAAAATCCTTCACAATTTTCACAAAACGCCCCAACTGTGCTTGATTTTGCTTGTTTTTCACTCAGCCCCCCCCTCTGGCCTCTTTAAGCAAATTTTGTGAAAATCCCCATTTTTGACTTTTTCGACACTACCGGCCCTGTCTTTTTTTTCAAATTTTGCCCGGTTTGGAAAATCCTTCACAATTTTCACACAACGCCCCAACTGTGCTTGATTTTGCTCCTTTCTCACTCAGCCCGCCCCCCTGGCCCCTTTTAGCAAGGATTTGGGAAAATCCCCATTTTTGACTTTTTCGACACTACCGGCCCTGTCGTTTTTTTCAAATTTTGCCCGGTTTGGAAAATCCTTCACAATTTTCCCAAAACGCCCCAACTGTGCTTGATTTTGCTCCTTTCTGACTCAGTCCGCCCCCCTGGCCCCTTTTAGCAAGGTTTGGGAAAATCCCCATTTTTGACTTTTTCGACACTACCGGCCCTGTCTTTTTTTTTCAAATTTTACCCGGTTTGGAAAATCCTTCACAATTTTCACAAAACGCCCCAACTGTGCTTGATTTTGCTCGTTTTTCAATAAGCCCGCCCCCTGGCCCCTTTTAGCAAGGTTTGGGAAAATCCCCATTTTTGACTTTTTCGACACTACCGGCCCTGTCGTTTTTTTCAATTTTTGCCCACTATGGAAAATCCTTCACAATTTTCACAAAACGCCCCAACTGTGCTTGATTTTGCTTGTTTTTCACTCAGCCCCCCCCTCTGGCCTCTTTAAGCAAATTTTGTGAAAATCCCCATTTTTGACTTTTTCGACACTACCGGCCCTGTCTTTTTTTTCAAATTTTGCCCGGTTTGGAAAATCCTTCACAATTTTCACACAACGCCCCAACTGTGCTTGATTTTGCTCCTTTCTCACTCAGCCCGCCCCCCTGGCCCCTTTTAGCAAGGATTTGGGAAAATCCCCATTTTTGACTTTTTCGACACTACCGGCCCTGTCGTTTTTTTCAAATTTTGCCCGGTTTGGAAAATCCTTCACAATTTTCCCAAAACGCCCCAACTGTGCTTGATTTTGCTCCTTTCTGACTCAGTCCGCCCCCCTGGCCCCTTTTAGCAAGGTTTGGGAAAATCCCCATTTTTGACTTTTTCGACACTACCGGCCCTGTCGTTTTTTTCAATTTTTGCCCACTATGGAAAATCCTTCACAATTTTCACAAAACGCCCCAACTGTGCTTGATTTTGCTTGTTTTTCACTCAGTCCCCCCCCTCTGGCCTCTTTAAGCAAATTTTGTGAAAATCCCCATTTTTGACTTTTTCGACACTACCGGCCCTGTCTTTTTTTTCAAATTTTGCCCGGTTTGGAAAATCCTTCACAATTTTCACACAACGCCCCAACTGTGCTTGATTTTGCTCCTTTCTCACTCAGCCCGCCCCCCTGGCCCCTTTTAGCAAGGATTTGGGAAAATCCCCATTTTTGACTTTTTCGACACTACCGGCCCTGTCGTTTTTTTCAAATTTTGCCCGGTTTGGAAAATCCTTCACAATTTTCCCAAAACGCCCCAACTGTGCTTGATTTTGCTCCTTTCTGACTCAGTCCGCCCCCCTGGCCCCTTTTAGCAAGGTTTGGGAAAATCCCCATTTTTTACTTTTTCGACACTACCGGCCCTGTCTTTTTTTTTTCAAATTTTACCCGGTTTGGAAAATCCTTCACAATTTTCACAAAACGCCCCAACTGTGCTTGATTTTGCTCGTTTTTCAATAAGCCCGCCCCCTGGCCCCTTTTAGCAAAGATTTGGGAAAATCCACATTTTTGACTTTTTCGACACTACCGGACCTGTCGTTTTTTTCAAATTTTGCCCGGTTTGGAAAATCCTTCACAATTTTCTCAAAACGCCCCAACTGTGCTTGATTTTGCTCCTTTCTTACTTAGTCCGCCCCCCTGGCCCCTTTTAGCAAGGTTTGGGAAAATCCGCATTTTTGACTTTTTCGACAGTACCGGCCCTGTCTTTTTTTTCAAATTTTGCCCGGTTTGGAAAATCCTTCACAATTTTCACACAACGCCCCAACTATGCTTGATTTTGCTCCTTTCTGACTCAGCCCGCCCCCCTGGCCCCTTTTAGCAAGGTTTGGGAAAATCCCCATTTTTGACTTTTTCGACACTACCGGCCCTGTCGTTTTTTTCAATTTTTGCCCACTATGGAAAATCCTTCACAATTTTCACAAAACGCCCCAACTGTGCTTGATTTTGCTTGTTTTTCACTCAGCCCCCCCCTCTGGCCTCTTTAAGCAAATTTTGTGAAAATCCCCATTTTTGACTTTTTCGACACTACCGGCCCTGTCGTTTTTTTCAAATTTTGCCCGGTTTGGAAAATCCTTCACAATTTTCCCAAAACGCCCCAACTGTGCTTGATTTTGCTCCTTTCTGACTCAGTCCGCCCCCCTGGCCCCTTTTAGCAAGGTTTGTGAAAATCCCCATTTTTGACTTTTTCGACACTACCGGCCCTGTCGTTTTTTTTCAAATTTTACCCGGTTTGGAAAATCCTTCACAATTTTCACAAAACGCCCCAACTGTGCTTGATTTTGCTCGTTTTTCAATAATTCCGCCCCCTGGCCCCTTTTAGCAAAGATTTGGGAAAATCCGCATTTTTGACTTTTTCGACACTACCGGCCCTGTCGTTTTTTTCAAATTTTGCCCGGTTTGGAAAATCCTTCACAATTTTCCCAAAACGCCCCAACTGTGCTTGATTTTGCTCCTTTCTGACTCAGTCCGCCCCCCTGGCCCCTTTTAGCAAGGTTTGGGAAAATCCCCATTTTTGACTTTTTCGACACTACCGGCCCTGTCTTTTTTTTTCAAATTTTACCCGGTTTGGAAAATCCTTCACAATTTTCACAAAACGCCCCAACTGTGCTTGATTTTGCTCGTTTTTCAATAAGCCCGCCCCCTGGCCCCTTTTAGCAAAGATTTGGTAAAATCCACATTTTTGACTTTTTCGACACTACCGGCCCCCTGGCCCCTTTTAGCAAGGTTTGGGAAAATCCCCATTTTTGACTTTTTCGACACTACCGGCCCTGTCGTTTTTTTCAATTTTTGCCCACTATGGAAAATCCTTCACAATTTTCACAAAACGCCCCAACTGTGCTTGATTTTGCTTGATTTTCACTCAGCCCCCCCCTCTGGCCTCTTTAAGCAAATTTTGTGAAAATCCCCATTTTTGACTTTTTCGACACTACCGGCCCTGTCTTTTTTTTCAAATTTTGCCCGGTTTGGAAAATCCTTCACAATTTTCACACAACGCCCCAACTGTGCTTGATTTTGCTCCTTTCTCACTCAGCCCGCCCACCTGGCACCTTTTAGCAAGGATTTGGGAAAATCCCCATTTTTGACTTTTTCGACACTACCGGCCCTGTCGTTTTTTTCAAATTTTGCCCGGTTTGGAAAATCCTTCACAATTTTCCCAAAACGCCCCAACTGTGCTTGATTTTGCTCCTTTCTGACTCAGTCCGCCCCCCTGGCCCCTTTTAGCAAGGTTTGGGAAAATCCCCATTTTTGACTTTTTCGACACTACCGGCCCTGTCTTTTTTTTTCAAATTTTACCCGGTTTGGAAAATCCTTCACAATTTTCACAAAACGCCCCAACTGTGCTTGATTTTGCTCGTTTTTCAATAAGCCCGCCCCCTGGCCCCTTTTAGCAAAGATTTGGGAAAATCCGCATTTTTGACTTTTTCGACACTACCGGCCCTGTCGTTTTTTTCAAATTTTGCCCGGTTTGGAAAATCCTTCACAATTTTCCCAAAACGTCCCAACTATGCTTGATTTTTCTCCTTTCTGACTCAGTCCGCCCCCCTGGCCCCTTTTAGCAAGGTTTGGGAAAATCCCCATTTTTGACTTTTTCGACACTACCGGCCCTGTCTTTTTTTTCAAATTTTGCCCGGTTTGGAAAATCCTTCACAATTTTCTCAAAACGCCCCAACTATGCTTGATTTTGCTCCTTTCTGACTCAGCCCGCCCCCCTGGCCCCTTTTAGCAAGGTTTGGGAAAATCCCCATTTTTGACTTTTTCGACACTACCGGCCCTGTCGTTTTTTTCAATTTTTGCCCACTATGGAAAATCCTTCACAATTTTCACAAAACGCCCCAACTGTGCTTGATTTTGCTCGTTTTTCAATAAGCCCGCCCCCTGGCCCCTTTTAGCAAAGATTTGGGAAAATCCACATTTTTGACTTTTTCGACACTACCGGACCTGTCGTTTTTTTCAAATTTTGCCCGGTTTTGAAAATCCTTCACAATTTTCCCAAAACGCCCCAACTGTGCTTGATTTTGCTCCTTTCTTACTTAGTCCGCCCCCCTGGCCCCTTTTAGCAAGGATTTGGGAAAATCCCCATTTTTGACTTTTTCGACACTACCGGCCCTGTCGTTTTTTTCAATTTTTGCCCACTATCGAAAATCCTTCACAATTGTCACAAAACGCCCCAACTGTGCTTGATTTTGCTTGTTTTTCTTTCAGCCCCCCCCCTGGCCTCTTTAAGCGAATTTTGTGAAAATCCCCATTTTTGACTTTTTCGACACTACCGGCCCTGTCTTTTTTTTCAAATTTTGCCCGGTTTGGAAAATCCTTCACAATTTTCACACAACGCCCCAACTGTGCTTGATTTTGCTCCTTTCTCACTCAGCCCGCCCCCCTGGCCCCTATTAGCAAGGATTTGGGAAAATCCCCATTTTTGACTTTTTCGACACTACCGGCCCTGTCTTTTTTTTCAAATTTTGCCCGGTTTGGAAAATCCTTCACAATTTTCACACAACGCCCCAACTGTGCTTGATTTTGCTCCTTTCTCACTCAGCCCGCCCCCCTGGCCCCTTTTAGCAAGGATTTGGGAAAATCCCCATTTTTGACTTTTTCGACACTACCGGCCCTGTCGTTTTTTTCAAATTTTGCCCGGTTTGGAAAATCCTTCACAATTTTCCCAAAACGCCCCAACTGTGCTTGATTTTGCTCCTTTCTGACTCAGTCCGCCCCCCTGGCCCCTTTTAGCAAGGTTTGGGAAAATCCCCACTTTTTACTTTTTCGACACTACCGGCCCTGTCTTTTTTTTTTCAAATTTTACCCGGTTTGGAAAATCCTTCACAATTTTCACAAAACGCCCCAACTGTGCTTGATTTTGCTCGTTTTTCAATAAGCCCGCCCCCTGGCCCCTTTTAGCAAAGATTTGGGAAAATCCACATTTTTGACTTTTTCGACACTACCGGACCTGTCGTTTTTTTCAAATTTTGCCCGGTTTGGAAAATCCTTCACAATTTTCTCAAAACGCCCCAACTGTGCTTGATTTTGCTCCTTTCTTACTTAGTCCGCCCCCCTGGCCCCTTTTAGCAAGGTTTGGGAAAATCCGCATTTTTGACTTTTTCGACACTACCGGCCCTGTCTTTTTTTTCAAATTTTGCCCGGTTTGGAAAATCCTTCACAATTTTCACACAACGCCCCAACTGTGCTTGATTTTGCTCCTTTCTCACTTAGCCCGCCCCCCTGGCCCCTTTTAGCAAGGATTTGGGAAAATCCCCATTTTTGACTTTTTCGACACTACCGGCCCTGTCGTTTTTTTCAAATTTTGCCCGGTTTGGAAAATCCTTCACAATTTTCCCAAAACGCCCCAACTGTGCTTGATTTTGCTCCTTTCTGACTCAGTCCGCCCCCCTGGCCCCTTTTAGCAAGGTTTGGGAAAATCCCCATTTTTGACTTTTTCGACACTACCGGCCCTGTCTTTTTTTTCAAATTTTGCCCGGTTTGGAAAATCCTTCACAATTTTCCCAAAACGCCCCAACTGTGCTTGATTTTGCTCCTTTCTGACTCAGTCCGCCCCCCTGGCCCCTTTTAGCAAGGTTTGGGAAAATCCCCATTCTTGACTTTTTCGACACTACCGGCCCTGTCGTTTTTTTCAATTTTTGCCCACTATGGAAAATCCTTCACAATTTTCAAAAAACGCCCCAACTGTGCTTGATTTTGCTTGTTTTTCACTCAGCCCCCCCCTCTGGCCTCTTTAAGCAAATTTTGTGAAAATCCCCATTTTTGACTTTTTCGACACTACCGGCCCTGTCGTTTTTTTCAAATTTTGCCCGGTTTGGAAAATCCTTCACAATTTTCCCAAAACGCCCCAACTGTGCTTGATTTTGCTCCTTTCTGACTCAGTCCGCCCCCCTGGCCCCTTTTAGCAAGGTTTGGGAAAATCCCCATTTTTGACTTTTTCGACACTACCGGCCCTGTCTTTTTTTTTCAAATTTTACCCGGTTTGGAAAATCCTTCACAATTTTCACAAAACGCCCCAACTGTGCTTGATTTTGCTCGTTTTTCAATAAGCCCGCCCCCTGGCCCCTTTTAGCAAAGATTTGGGAAAATCCGCATTTTTGACTTTTTCGACACTACCGGCCCTGTCGTTTTTTTCAAATTTTGCCCGGTTTGGAAAATCCTTCACAATTTTCCCAAAACGCCCCAACTGTGCTTGATTTTGCTCCTTTCTGACTCAGTCCGCCCCCCTGGCCCCTTTTAGCAAGGTTTGGGAAAATCCCCATTTTTGACTTTTTCGACACTACCGGCCCTGTCTTTTTTTTTCAAATTTTACCCGGTTTGGAAAATCCTTCACAATTTTCACAAAACGCCCCAACTGTGCTTGATTTTGCTCGTTTTTCAATAAGCCCGCCCCCTGGCCCCTTTTAGCAAAGATTTGGGAAAATCCGCATTTTTGACTTTTTCGACACTACCGGCCCTGTCGTTTTTTTCAAATTTTGCCCGGTTTGGAAAATCCTTCACAATTTTCCCAAAACGCCCCAACTGTGCTTGATTTTGCTCCTTTCTGACTCAGTCCGCCCCCCTGGCCCCTTTTAGCAAGGTTTGGGAAAATCCCCATTTTTGACTTTTTCGACACTACCGGCCCTGTCTTTTTTTTTCAAATTTTACCCGGTTTGGAAAATCCTTCACAATTTTCACAAAACGCCCCAACTGTGCTTGATTTTGCTCGTTTTTCAATAAGCCCGCCCCCTGGCCCCTTTTAGCAAAGATTTGGTAAAATCCACATTTTTGACTTTTTCGACACTACCGGACCTGTCGTTTTTTTCAATTTTTGCCCACTTTGGAAAATCCTTCACAATTTTCCCAAAACGCCCCAACTGTGCTTGATTTTGCTCCTTTCTGACTCAGTCCGCCCCCCTGGCCCCTTTTAGCAAGGTTTGGGAAAATCCCCATTTTTTACTTTTTCGACACTACCGGCCCTGTCTTTTTTTTTCAAATTTTACCCGGTTTGGAAAATCCTTCACAATTTTCACAAAACGCCCCAACTGTGCTTGATTTTGCTCGTTTTTCAATAAGCCCGCCCCCTGGCCCCTTTTAGCAAAGATTTGGGAAAATCCACATTTTTGACTTTTTCGACACTACCGGACCTGTCGTTTTTTTCAAATTTTGCCCGGTTTGGAAAATCCTTCACAATTTTCTCAAAACGCCCCAACTGTGCTTGATTTTGCTCCTTTCTTACTTAGTCCGCCCCCCTGGCCCCTTTTAGCAAGGTTTGGGAAAATTCCCATTTTTGACTTTTTCGACACTACCGGCCCTGTCTTTTTTTTCAAATTTTGCCCGGTTTGGAAAATCCTTCACAATTTTCTCAGAACGCCCCAACTATGCTTGATTTTGCTCCTTTCTGACTCAGCCCGCCCCCCTGGCCCCTTTTAGCAAGGTTTGGGAAAATCCCCATTTTTGACTTTTTCGACACTACCGGCCCTGTCGTTTTTTTCAAATTTTGCCCGGTTTAGAAAATCCTTCACAATTTTCCCAAAACGCCCCAACTCTGCTTGATTTTGCTCCTTTCTGACTCAGTCCGCCCCCCTGGCCCCTTTTAGCAAGGTTTGGGAAAATCCCCATTTTTGACTTTGACCCTGTCTTTTTTTTTCAAATTTTACCTGGTTTGGAAAATCCTTCACAATTTTCACAAAACGCCCCAACTGTGCTTGATTTTGCTCCTTTCTGACTCAGCCCGCCCCCCTGGCCCCTTTTAGCAAGGATTTGGGAAAATCCCCATTTTTGACTTTTTCGACACTACCGGCCCTGTCGTTTTTTTCAAATTTTGCCCGGTTTGGAAAATCCTTCACAATTTTCCCAAAACGCCCCAACTGTGCTTGATTTTGCTCCTTTCTGACTCAGTCCGCCCCCCTGGCCCCTTTTAGCAAAGATTTGGGAAAATCCCCATTTTTGACTTTTTCGACACTACCGGCCCTGTCTTTTTTTTTCAAATTTTACCCGGTTTGGAAAATCCTTCACAATTTTCACAAAACGCCCCAACTGTGCTTGATTTTGCTCCTTTCTGACTCAGTCCGCCCCCCTGGCCCCTTTTAGCAAGGTTTGGGAAAATCCCCATTTTTGACTTTTTCGACACTACCGGCCCTGTCGTTTTTTTCAATTTTTGCCCACTATGGAAAATCCTTCACAATTTTCACAAAACGCCCCAACTGTGCTTGATTTTGCTTGTTTTTCACTCAGCCCCCCCCTCTGGCCTCTTTAAGCAAATTTTGTGAAAATCCCCATTTTTGACTTTTTCGACACTACCGGCCCTGTCTTTTTTTTCAAATTTTGCCCGGTTTGGAAAATCCTTCACAATTTTCACACAACGCCCCAACTGTGCTTGATTTTGCTCCTTTCACACTCAGCCCGCCCCCCTGGCCCCTTTTAGCAAGGATTTGGGAAAATCCCCATTTTTGACTTTTTCGACACTACCGGCCCTGTCGTTTTTTTCAAATTTTGCCCGGTTTGGAAAATCCTTCACAATTTTCCCAAAACGCCCCAACTGTGCTTGATTTTGCTCCTTTCTGACTCAGTCCGCCCCCCTGGCCCCTTTTAGCAAGGTTTGGGAAAATCCCCATTTTTGACTTTTTCGACACTACCGGCCCTGTCTTTTTTTTTCAAATTTTACCCGGTTTGGAAAATCCTTCACAATTTTCACAAAACGCCCCAACTGTGCTTGATTTTGCTCGTTTTTCAATAAGCCCGCCCCCTGGCCCCTTTTAGCAAGGTTTTGGGAAAATCCGCATTTTTGACTTTTTCGACACTACCGGCCCTGTCGTTTTTTTCAAATTTTGCCCGGTTTGGAAAATCCTTCACAATTTTCCCAAAACGTCCCAACTGTGCTTGATTTTGCTCCTTTCTGACTCAGTCCGCCCCCCTGGCCCCTTTTAGCAAGGTTTGGGAAAATCCCCATTTTTGACTTTTTCGACACTACCGGCCCTGTCGTTTTTTTCAATTTTTGCCCACTATGGAAAATCCTTCACAATTTTCACAAAACGCCCCAACTGTGCTTGATTTTGCTTGTTTTTCACTCAGCCCCCCCCTCTGGCCTCTTTAAGCAAATTTTGTGAAAATCCCCATTTTTGACTTTTTCGACACTACCGGCCCTGTCTTTTTTTTCAAATTTTGCCCGGTTTGGAAAATCCTTCACAATTTTCACACAACGCCCCAACTGTGCTTGATTTTGCTCCTTTCTCACTCAGCCCGCCCCCCTGGCCCCTTTTAGCAAGGATTTGGGAAAATCCCCATTTTTGACTTTTTCGACACTACCGGCCCTGTCGTTTTTTTCAAATTTTGCCCGGTTTGGAAAATCCTTCACAATTTTCCCAAAACGCCCCAACTGTGCTTGATTTTGCTCCTTTCTGACTCAGTCCGCCCCCCTGGCCCCTTTTAGCAAGGTTTGTGAAAATCCCCATTTTTGACTTTTTCGACACTACCGGCCCTGTCGTTTTTTTTCAAATTTTACCCGGTTTGGAAAATCCTTCACAATTTTCACAAAACGCCCCAACTGTGCTTGATTTTGCTCGTTTTTCAATAATTCCGCCCCCTGGCCCCTTTTAGCAAAGATTTGGGAAAATCCGCATTTTTGACTTTTTCGACACTACCGGCCCTGTCGTTTTTTTCAAATTTTGCCCGGTTTGGAAAATCCTTCACAATTTTCCCAAAACGCCCCAACTGTGCTTGATTTTGCTCCTTTCTGACTCAGTCCGCCCCCCTGGCCCCTTTTAGCAAGGTTTGGGAAAATCCCCATTTTTGACTTTTTCGACACTACCGGCCCTGTCTTTTTTTTTCAAATTTTACCCGGTTTGGAAAATCCTTCACAATTTTCACAAAACGCCCCAACTGTGCTTGATTTTGCTCGTTTTTCAATAAGCCCGCCCCCTGGCCCCTTTTAGCAAAGATTTGGTAAAATCCACATTTTTGACTTTTTCGACACTACCGGCCCCCTGGCCCCTTTTAGCAAGGTTTGGGAAAATCCCCATTTTTGACTTTTTCGACACTACCGGCCCTGTCGTTTTTTTCAAATTTTGCCCGGTTTGGAAAATCCTTCACAATTTTCCCAAAACGCCCCAACTATGCTTGATTTTGCTCCTTTCTGACTCAGCCCGCCCCCCTGGCCCCTTTTAGCAAGGTTTGGGAAAATCCCCATTTTTGACTTTTTCGACACTACCGGCCCTGTCGTTTTTTTCAATTTTTGCCCACTATGGAAAATCCTTCACAATTTTCACAAAACGCCCCAACTGTGCTTGATTTTGCTTGATTTTCACTCAGCCCCCCCCTCTGGCCTCTTTAAGCAAATTTTGTGAAAATCCCCATTTTTGACTTTTTCGACACTACCGGCCCTGTCTTTTTTTTCAAATTTTGCCCGGTTTGGAAAATCCTTCACAATTTTCACACAACGCCCCAACTGTGCTTGATTTTGCTCCTTTCTCACTCAGCCCGCCCACCTGGCACCTTTTAGCAAGGATTTGGGAAAATCCCCATTTTTGACTTTTTCGACACTACCGGCCCTGTCGTTTTTTTCAAATTTTGCCCGGTTTGGAAAATCCTTCACAATTTTCCCAAAACGCCCCAACTGTGCTTGATTTTGCTCCTTTCTGACTCAGTCCGCCCCCCTGGCCCCTTTTAGCAAGGTTTGGGAAAATCCCCATTTTTGACTTTTTCGACACTACCGGCCCTGTCTTTTTTTTTCAAATTTTACCCGGTTTGGAAAATCCTTCACAATTTTCACAAAACGCCCCAACTGTGCTTGATTTTGCTCGTTTTTCAATAAGCCCGCCCCCTGGCCCCTTTTAGCAAAGATTTGGGAAAATCCGCATTTTTGACTTTTTCGACACTACCGGCCCTGTCGTTTTTTTCAAATTTTGCCCGGTTTGGAAAATCCTTCACAATTTTCCCAAAACGTCCCAACTATGCTTGATTTTTCTCCTTTCTGACTCAGTCCGCCCCCCTGGCCCCTTTTAGCAAGGTTTGGGAAAATCCCCATTTTTGACTTTTTCGACACTACCGGCCCTGTCTTTTTTTTCAAATTTTGCCCGGTTTGGAAAATCCTTCACAATTTTCTCAAAACGCCCCAACTATGCTTGATTTTGCTCCTTTCTGACTCAGCCCGCCCCCCTGGCCCCTTTTAGCAAGGTTTGGGAAAATCCCCATTTTTGACTTTTTCGACACTACCGGCCCTGTCGTTTTTTTCAATTTTTGCCCACTATGGAAAATCCTTCACAATTTTCACAAAACGCCCCAACTGTGCTTGATTTTGCTCGTTTTTCAATAAGCCCGCCCCCTGGCCCCTTTTAGCAAAGATTTGGGAAAATCCACATTTTTGACTTTTTCGACACTACCGGACCTGTCGTTTTTTTCAAATTTTGCCCGGTTTGGAAAATCCTTCACAATTTTCCCAAAACGCCCCAACTGTGCTTGATTTTGCTCCTTTCTTCCTTAGTCCGCCCCCCTGGCCCCTTTTAGCAAGGATTTGGGAAAATCCCCATTTTTGACTTTTTCGACACTACCGGCCCTGTCGTTTTTTTCAATTTTTGCCCACTATCGAAAATCCTTCACAATTGTCACAAAACGCCCCAACTGTGCTTGATTTTGCTTGTTTTTCTTTCAGCCCCCCCCCTGGCCTCTTTAAGCAAATTTTGTGAAAATCCCCATTTTTGACTTTTTCGACACTACCGGCCCTGTCTTTTTTTTCAAATTTTGCCCGGTTTGGAAAATCCTTCACAATTTTCACACAACGCCCCAACTGTGCTTGATTTTGCTCCTTTTTCACTCAGCCCGCCCCCCTGGCCCCTTTTAGCAAGGATTTGGGAAAATCCCCATTTTTGACTTTTTCGACACTACCGGCCCTGTCGTTTTTTTCAAATTTTGCCCGGTTTGGAAAATCCTTCACAATTTTCCCAAAACGCCCCAACTGTGCTTGATTTTGCTCCTTTCTGACTCAGTCCGCCCCCCTGGCCCCTTTTAGCAAGGTTTGGGAAAATCCCCATTTTTTACTTTTTCGACACTACCGGCCCTGTCTTTTTTTTCAAATTTTACCCGGTTTGGAAAATCCTTCACAATTTTCACAAAACGCCCCAACTGTGCTTGATTTTGCTTGTTTTTCACTCAGCCCCCCCCTCTGGTCTCTTTAAGCAAATTTTGTGAAAATCACCATTTTTGACTTTTTCGACACTACCGGACCTGTCGTTTTTTTCAATTTTTGCCCACTTTGGAAAATCCTTCACAATTTTCACAAAACGCCCCAACTGTGCTTGACTTTGCTCCTTTTTCACCCAGCCCCCCCCTCTGGCCCGTTTTAGCAAGGTTTTGGAAAATCCCAATTTTTGACTTTTTCGACACTACCGGACCTGTCGTTTTTTTCAAAATTTGCCCACTTTGGAAAATCCTTCACAATTTTCTCAAAACGCCCCAACTGTGCTTGATTTTGCTCCTTTCTGACTCAGTCCACCCCCTGGCCCCTTTTAGCAAGGTTTGTGAAAATCCCCATTTTTGACTTTTTCGACACTACCGCCACTGTCGTTTTTTTCAATTTTTGCCCACTTTGGAAAAACCTTCACAATTTTCCCAAAACGCCCCAACTGTGCTTGATTTTGCTCCTTTCTGACTCAGTCCGCCCCCCTGGCCCCTTTTAGCAAGGTTTGGGAAAATCCCCATTTTGGACTTTTTCGACACTACCCGGCCCTGTCTTTTTTTTCAAATTTTACCCGGTTTGGAAAATCCTTCACAATTTTCACAAAACGCCCCAACTGTGCTTGATTTTGCTCCTTTCTTACTTAGTCCGCCCCCCTGGCCCCTTTTAGCAAGGTTTTGGAAAATCCCCATTTTTGACTTTTTCGACACTACCGGCCCTGTCGTTTTTTTCAAATTTTGCCCGGTTTGGAAAATCCTTCACAATTTTCCCAAAACGCCCCAACTGTGCTTGATTTTGCTCCTTTCTGACTCAGTCCGCCCCCCTGGCCCGTTTTAGCAAGGTTTTGGAAAATCCCAATTTTTGACTTTTTCGACACTACCGGACCTGTCGTTTTTTTCAAAATTTGCCCACTTTGGAAAATCCTTCACAATTTTCTCAAAACGCCCCAACTGTGCTTGATTTTGCTCCTTTCTAACTCAGTCCACCCTCTGGCCCGTTTTAGCAAGGTTTGTGAAAATCCCCATTTTTGACTTTTTCGACACTACCGCCACTGTCGTTTTTTTCAATTTTTGCCCACTTTGGAAAAACCTTCACAATTTTCCCAAAACGCCCCAACTGTGCTTGATTTTGCTCCTTTCTGACTCAGTCCGCCCCCCTGGCCCCTTTTAGCAAGGTTTGGGAAAATCCCCATTTTGGACTTTTTCGACACTACCGGCCCTGTCTTTTTTTTCAAATTTTACCCGGTTTGGAAAATCCTTCACAATTTTCACAAAACGCCCCAACTGTGCTTGATTTTGCTCCTTTCTTACTTAGTCCGCCCCCCTGGCCCCTTTTAGCAAGGTTTTGGAAAATCCCCATTTTGGACTTTTTCGACACTACCGGACCTGTCGTTTTTTTCAAATTTTGCCCGGTTTGGAAAATCCTTCACAATTTTCTCAAAACGCCCCAACTATGCTTGATTTTGCTCCTTTCTGACTCAGCCCGCCCCTTTGGCCTCTTTAAGCAAATTTTGTGAAAATCCCCATTTTTGACTTTTTCGACACTACCGGCCCTGTCTTTTTTTTCAAATTTTGCCCGGTTTGGAAAATCCTTCACAATTTTCACACAACGCCCCAACTGTGCTTGATTTTGCTCCTTTCTCACTCAGCCCGCCCCCCTGGCCCCTTTTAGCAAGGATTTGGGAAAATCCCCATTTTTGACTTTTTCGACACTACCGGCCCTGTCGTTTTTTTCAATTTTTGCCCACTTTGGAAAATCCTTCACAATTTTCACAAAACGCCCCAACTGTGCTTGATTTTGCTTGTTTTTCACTCAGCCCCCCCCCCCTCTGGTCTCTTTAAGCACATTTTGTGAAAATCCCCATTTTTGACTTTTTCGACACTACCGGCCCTGTCGTTTTTTTCAAATTTTGCTCGGATTGGAAAATCCTTCACAATTTTCACACAACGCCCCAACTGTGCTTGATTTTGCTCCTTTCTCACTCAGCCCGCCCCCCTGGCACCTTTTAGCAAGGATTTGGGAAAATCCCCATTTTTGACTTTTTCGACACTACCGGCCCTGTCTTTTTTTTTCAAATTTTACCCGGTTTGGAAAATCCTTCACAATTTTCACAAAACGCCCCAACTGTGCTTGATTTTGCTCCTTTCTCACTCAGCCCGCCCCCCTGGCCCCTTTTAGCAAGGATTTGGGAAAAATCCACATTTTTGACTTTTTCGACACTACCGGCCCTGTCGTTTTTTTCAATTTTTGCCCACTATGGAAAATCCTTCACAATTTTCACAAAACGCCCCAACTGTGCTTGATTTTGCTTGTTTTTCACTCAGCCCCCCCCTCTGGCCTCTTTAAGCACATTTTGTGAAAATCCCCATTTTTGACTTTTTCGACACTACCGGCCCTGTCTTTTTTTTTCAAATTTTACCTGGTTTTGGAAAATCCTTCACAATTTTCACAAAACGCCCCAACTGTGCTTGATTTTGCTCGTTTTTCAATAAGCCCGCCCCTTGGCCCCTTTTAGCAAAGATTTGGGAAAATCCGCATTTTTGACTTTTTCGACACTACCGGCCCTGTCGTTTTTTTCAAATTTTGCCCGGTTTGGAAAATCCTTCACAATTTTCCCAAAACGCCCCAACTGTGCTTGATTTTGCTCCTTTCTGACTCAGTCCGCCCCCCTGGCCCCTTTTAGCAAGGTTTGGGAAAATCCCCATTTTTTACTTTTTCGACACTACCGGCCCTGTCGTTTTTTTCAAATTTTGCCCGGTTTGGAAAATCCTTCACAATTTTCCCAAAACGCCCCAACTGTGCTTGATTTTGCTCCTTTCTTACTTTGTCCGCCCCCCTGGCCCGTTTTAGCAAGGTTTTGGAAAATCCCCATTTTTGACTTTTTCGACACTACCGGCCCTGTCGTTTTTTTCAAATTTTGCCCGGTTTGGAAAAACCTTCACAATTTTCTCAAAACGCCCCAACTATGCTTGATTTTGCTCCTTTCTGACTCAGCCCGCCCCCCTGGCCCCTTTTAGCAAGGTTTGGGAAAATCCCCATTTTTGACTTTTTCGACACTACCGGCCCTGTCTTTTTTTTCAAATTTTGCCCGGTTTGGAAAATCCTTCACAATTTTCACACAACGCCCCAACTGTGCTTGATTTTGCTCCTTTCTGACTTAGTCCGCCCCCCCTGGCCCCTTTTAGCAAGGTTTGGGAAAATCCGCATTTTTGACTTTTTCGACACTACCGGACCTGTCGTTTTTTTCAAATTTTGCCCGGTTTGGAAAATCCTTCACAATTTTCTCAAAACGCCCCAACTGTGCTTGATTTTGCTCGCTTTTTCAATCAGCCCGCCCCCCTGGCCCCTTTTAGCAAAAATTTGGGAAAATCCCCATTTTTGACTTTTTCGACACTACCGGCCCTGTCGTTTTTTTCATATTTTGCCCGGTTTGGAAAATCCTTCAAAATTTTCCCAAATCGCCCCAACTGTGCTTGATTTTGCTCCTTTCTGACTCAGTCCGCCCCCCTGGCCCCTTTTAGCAAGGTTTGTGAAAATCCCCATTTTTGACTTTTTCGACACTACCGCCCCTGTCGTTTTTTTCAATTTTTGCCCACTTTGGAAAATCCTTCACAATTTTCACAAAACGCCCCAACTGTGCTTGACTTTGCTCCTTTTTCACCCAGCCCCCCCCTCTGGCCTCTTTAAGCAAAGTTTGGGAAAATCCGCATTTTTGACTTTTTCGACACTACCGGCCCTGTCGTTTTTTTCAAATTTTGCCCGGTTTGGAAAATCCTTCACAATTTTCCCAAAACGCCCCAACTGTGCTTGATTTTGCTCCTTTTCTTACTTAGTCCGCCCCCCTGGCCCCTTTTAGCAAGGTTTAGGAAAATCCCCATTTTGGACTTTTTCGACACTACCGGACCTGTCGTTTTTTTCAAATTTTGCCCGGTTTGGAAAATCCTTCACAATTTTCTCAAAACGCCCCAACTATGCTTGATTTTGCTCCTTTCTGACTCAGTCCGCCCCCCCTGGCCCCTTTTAGCAAGGTTTGGGAAAATCCCCATTTTTGACTTTTTCGACACTACCGGCCCTGTCTTTTTTTTTCAAATTTTACCCGGTTTGGAAAATCCTTCACAATTTTCTCAAAACGCCCCAACTATGTTTGATTTTGCTCCTTTCTGACTCAGTCCGCCCCCCTGGCCCCTTTTAGCAAGGTTTGGGAAAATCCCCATTTTTGACTTTTTCGACACTACCGGCCCTGTCTTTTTTTTTCAAATTTTACCCGGTTTGGAAAATCCTTCACAATTTTCACAAAACGCCCCAACTGTGCTTGATTTTGCTCGTTTTTCAATCAGCCCGCCCCCCTGGCCCCTTTTAGCAAGGATTTGGGAAAATCCCCATTTTTGACTTTTTCGACACTACCGGCCCTGTCGTTTTTTTCAAATTTTGCCCGGTTTGGAAAATCCTTCACAATTTTCCCAAAACGCCCCAACTGTGCTTGATTTTGCTCCTTTCTGACTCAGTCCGCCCCCCTGGCCCCCTTTTAGCAAGGTTTGGGAAAATCCCCATTTTGGACTTTTTCGACACTACCCGGCCCTGTCTTTTTTTTCAAATTTTGCCCGGTTTGGAAAATCCTTCACAATTTTCACACAACGCCCCAACTGTGCTTGATTTTGCTCCTTTCTCACTCAGCCCGCCCCCCTGGCCCCTTTTAGCAAGGATTTGGGAAAATCCCCATTTTTGACTTTTTCGACACTACCTGTCGTTTTTTTCAATTTTTGCCCACTTTGGAAAATCCTTCACAATTTTCACAAAACGCCCCAACTGTGCTTGATTTTGCTTGTTTTTCACTCAGCCCCCCCCCCCTCTGGTCTCTTTAAGCACATTTTGTGAAAATCCCCATTTTTGACTTTTTCGACACTACCGGCCCTGTCGTTTTTTTCAAATTTTGCTCGGATTGGAAAATCCTTCACAATTTTCACACACCACGCCCCAACTGTGCTTGATTTTGCTCCTTTCTCACTCAGCCCGCCCCCCTGGCACCTTTTAGCAAGGATTTGGGAAAATCCCCATTTTTGACTTTTTCGACACTACCGGCCCTGTCTTTTTTTTTTCAAATTTTACCCCGGTTTGGAAAATCCTTCACAATTTTCACAAAACGCCCCAACTGTGCTTGATTTTGCTCCTTTCTCACTCAGTCCGCCCCCCTGGCCCCTTTTAGCAAGGATTTGGGAAAATCCACATTTTTGACTTTTTCGACACTACCGGCCCTGTCGTTTTTTTTCAATTTTTGCCCACTATGGAAAATCCTTCACAATTTTCACAAAACGCCCCAACTGTGCTTGATTTTGCTTGTTTTTCACTCAGCCCCCCCCTCTGGCCTCTTTAAGCACATTTTGTGAAAATCCCCATTTTTGACTTTTTCGACACTACCCGGCCCTGTCTTTTTTTTTCAAATTTTACCTGGTTTTGGAAAATCCTTCACAATTTTCTCAAAACGCCCCAACTATGCTTGATTTTGCTCCTTTCTCACTCCTTTCTCACTCAGCCCGCCCCCCCGGTCACCTTTTGGCAAGGATTTGGGAAAATCCCCATTTTTGACTTTTTCGACACTACCGGCCCTGTCTTTTTTTTCAAATTTTGCCCGGTTTGGAAAATCCTTCACAATTTTCACACAACGCCCCAACTGTGCTTGATTTTGCTCCTTTCTCACTCAGCCCGCCCCCCTGGCCCCTTTTAGCAAGGATTTGGGTAAATCCCCATTTTTGACTTTTTCGACACTACCGGCCCTGTCGTTTTTTTCAAATTTTGCCCGGTTTGGAAAATCCTTCACAATTTTCACACAACGCCCCAACTGTGCTTGATTTTGCTCCTTTCTCACTCAGCCCGCCCCCCTGGCCCCTTTTAGCAAGGATTTGGAAAATCCCCATTTTTGACTTTTTCGACACTACCGGCCCTGTCGTTTTTTCAAATTTTGCCGGTTTGGAAAATCCTTCACAATTTTCCCAAAACGCCCCAACTGTGCTTGATTTGGTCCTTTCTGACTCAGTCCGCCCCCCTGGCCCCTTTTAGCAAGGTTTGGGAAAATCCCCATTTTTTACTTTTTCGACACTACCGGCTCCCTGTCTTTTTTTTTCAAATTGTACCCGGTTTGGAAAATCCTTCACAATTTTCACAAAACGCCCCCAACTGTGCTTGATTTTGCTCGTTTTTCAATAAGCCCGCCCCCTGGCCCCTTTTAGCAAAGATTTGGGAAAATCCACATTTTTGACTTTTTCGAACACTACCGGACCTGTCGTTTTTTTCAAATTTTGCCCGGTTTGGAAAATCCTTCACAATTTTCTCAAAACGCCCCAACTGTGCTTGATTTTGCTCCTTTCTTACTTAGTCCCGCCCCCCTGGCCCCTTTTAGCAAGGTTTGGAAAAACCGCATTTTTGACTTTTCGACAACTACCGGACCTGTCGTTTTTTTCAATTTTGCCCGGTTGGAAAATCCTTCACAATTTTCTCAAAACGCCCCCAACTGTGCTTGATTTTGCTCGCTTTTTCAATCAGCCCGCCCCCCTGGCCCCTTTTAGCAAGGTTTTGGAAAATCCCCATTTTGGACTTTTCGACACTACCCGGCCCTGTCTTTTTTTTTCAAATTTTACCCGGTTTGGAAAATCCTTCACAATTTTCACAAAACGCCCCAACTGTGCTTGATTTTGCTCCTTTCTCACTCAGTCGCCCCCCCTGGCCCCTTTTAGCAAGGATTGGAAAATCCACATTTTTGACTTTTTCGACACTCTGTCGTTTTTTTCAATTTTTGCCCACTATGGAAAATCCTTCACAATTTTCACAAAACGCCCCAACTGTGCTTGATTTTGCTTGTTTTTCACTCAGCCCCCCCCTCTGGCCTCTTTAAGCACATTTTGTGAAAATCCCCATTTTTGACTTTTTCGACACTACCGGCCCTGTCTTTTTTTTTCAAATTTTACCTGGTTTTGGAAAATCCTTCACAATTTTCTCAAAACGCCCCAACTATGCTTGATTTTGCTCCTTTCTCACTCAGCCCGCCCCCCGGTCACCTTTTGGCAAGGATTTGGGAAAATCCCCATTTTTGACTTTTTCGACACTACCGGCCCTGTCTTTTTTTTCAAATTTTGCCCGGTTTGGAAAATCCTTCACAATTTTCACACAACGCCCCAACTGTGCTTGATTTTGCTCCTTTCTCACTCAGCCCGCCCCCCTGGCCCCTTTTAGCAAGGATTTGGGTAAATCCCCATTTTTGACTTTTTCGACACTACCGGCCCTGTCGTTTTTTTCAAATTTTGCCCGGTTTGGAAAATCCTTCACAATTTTCACACAACGCCCCAACTGTGCTTGATTTTGCTCCTTTCTCACTCAGCCCGCCCCCCTGGCCCCTTTTAGCAAGGATTTGGGAAAATCCCCATTTTTGACTTTTTCGACACTACCGGCCCTGTCGTTTTTTCAAATTTTGCCCGGTTTGGAAAATCCTTCACAATTTTCCCAAAACGCCCCAACTGTGCTTGATTTTGGTCCTTTCTGACTCAGTCCGCCCCCCTGGCCCCTTTTAGCAAGGTTTGGGAAAATCCCCATTTTTTACTTTTTCGACACTACCGGCCCTGTCTTTTTTTTTCAAATTGTACCCGGTTTGGAAAATCCTTCACAATTTTCACAAAACGCCCCAACTGTGCTTGATTTTGCTCGTTTTTCAATAAGCCCGCCCCCTGGCCCCTTTTAGCAAAGATTTGGGAAAATCCACATTTTTGACTTTTTCGACACTACCGGACCTGTCGTTTTTTTCAAATTTTGCCCGGTTTGGAAAATCCTTCACAATTTTCTCAAAACGCCCCAACTGTGCTTGATTTTGCTCCTTTCTTACTTAGTCCGCCCCCCTGGCCCCTTTTAGCAAGGTTTGGGAAAAACCGCATTTTTGACTTTTTCGACACTACCGGACCTGTCGTTTTTTTCAAATTTTGCCCGGTTTGGAAAATCCTTCACAATTTTCTCAAAACGCCCCAACTGTGCTTGATTTTGCTCGCTTTTTCAATCAGCCCGCCCCCCTGGCCCCTTTTAGCAAGGTTTTGGAAAATCCCCATTTTGGACTTTTTCGACACTACCGGACCTGTCGTTTTTTTTCAAATTATGCCCGGTTTGGAAAATCCTTCACAATTTTCTCAAAACGCCCCAACTATGCTTGATTTTGCTCCTTTCTGACTCAGCCCGCCCCCCTGGCCCCTTTTAGCAAGGTTTGGGAAAATCCCCATTTTTGACTTTTTCGACACTACCGGCCCCTGTGGTTTTTTTCAATTTTTGCCCACTATGGAAAATCCTTCACAATTTTCACAAAACGCCCCAACTGTGCTTGATTTTGCTTGCTTTTCACTCAGCCCCCCCCTCTGGCCTCTTTATGCAAATTTTGTGAAAATCCCCATTTTTGACTTTTTCGACACTACCGGCCCTGTCTTTTTTTTCAAATTTTGCCCGGTTTGGAAAATCCTTCACAATTTTCACACAACGCCCCAACTGTGCTTGATTTTGCTCCTTTCTCACTCAGCCCGCCCCCCTGGCACCTTTTAGCAAGGATTTGGGAAAATCCCCATTTTTGACTTTTTCGACACTACCGGCCCTGTCGTTTTTTTCAAATTTTGCCCGGTTTGGAAAATCCTTCACAATTTTCCCAAAACGCCCCAACTGTGCTCGATTTTGCTCCTTTCTTACTTAGTACGCCCCCCTGGCCCCTTTTAGCAAGGTTTGGGAAAATCCACATTTTTGACTTTTTTCGACAGTACCGGCCCTGTCTTTTTTTTTCAAATTTTTGCCCGGTTTGGAAAATCCTTCACAATTTTTCACACAACGCCCCAACTGTGCTTGATTTTGCTCCTTTCTCACTCAGCCCGCCCCCCTGGCCCCTTTTAGCAAGGATTTGGGAAAATCCCCATTTTTTGACTTTTTCGACACCACCGGCCCTGTCGTTTTTTTTCAAATTTTGCCCGGTTTGGAAAATCCTTCACAATTTTCTCAAAACGCCCCAACTGTGCTTGATTTTGCTCATTTCTGACTCAGTCCGCCCCCCTGGCCCGTTTTAGCAAGGTTTGGGAAAATCCGCATCTTTGACTTTTTCGACACTACTGGACCTGTCATTTTTTTCAAATTTTGCCCGGTTTGGAAAATCCTTCACAATTTTCTCAAAACGCCCCAACTGTGCTTGATTTTGCTCGCTTTTTCAATCAGGCCGCCCCCCTGGCCCCTTTTAGCAAAAAATTTGGGAAAATCCCCATTTTTGACTTTTTCGACACTACCGGCCCTGTCGTTTTTTTCAAATTTTGCCCGGTTTGGAAAATCCTTCACAATTTTCCCAAAACGCACCAACTGTGCTTGATTTTGATCCTTTCTGACTCAGTCCGCCCCCCTGGCCCGTTTTTAGCAAGGTTTTGGAAAATCCCAATTTTTGACTTTTTCGACACTACCGGACCTGTCGTTTTTTTCAAAATTTGCCCACTTTGGAAAATCCTTCACAATTTTCTCAAAACGCCCCAACTGTGCTTGATTTTGCTCCTTTCTGACTCAGTCCACCCCCTGGCCCCTTTTAGCAAGGTTTGTGAAAATCCCCATTTTTGACTTTTTCGACACTACCGCCCCTGTCGTTTTTTTTCAATTTTTGCCCGGTTTGGAAAATCCTTCACAATTTTCACAAAACGCCCCAACTGTGCTTGATTTTGCTTGTTTTTCACTCAGCCCCCCCCTCTGGTCTCTTTAAGCAAATTTTGTGAAAATCCCCATTTTTGACTTTTTCGACACTACCGGCCCTGTCTTTTTTTTCAAATTTTGCCCGGTTTGGAAAATCCTTCACAATTTTCACACAACGCCCCAACTGTGCTTGATTTTGCTCCTTTCTCACTCAGCCCGCCCCCCTGGCACCTTTTAGCAAGGATTTGGGAAAATCCCCATTTTTGACTTTTTCGACACTACCGGCCCTGTCGTTTTTTTCAAATTTTGCCCGGTTTGGAAAATCCTTGGAAAATCCTTCACAATTTTCCCAAAACGCCCCAACTGTGCTTGATTTTGCTCCTTTCTGACTCAGTCCGCCCCCCTGGCCCCTTTTAGCAAGGTTTGGGAAAATCCCCATTTTTGACTTTTTCGACACTACCGGCCCTGTCTTTTTTTTCAAATTTTACCCGGTTTGGAAAATCCTTCACAATTTTCACAAAACGCCCCAACTGTGCTTGATTTTGCTCGTTTTTCAATAAGCCCGCGCCCTGGCCCCTTTTAGCAAAGATTTGGGAAAATCCGCATTTTTTGACTTTTTCGACACTACCGGCCCTGTCGTTTTTTTCAAATTTTGCCCGGTTTGGAAAATCCTTCACAATTTTCCCAAAACGCGCCAACTGTGCTTGATTTTTCTCCTTTCTCACTCAGCCCGCCCCCCTGGCCCCTTTTAGCAAAGATTTGGGAAAATCCGCATTTTTGGCTTTTTCGACACTACCGGACCTGTCGTTTTTTTCAAATTTTGCCCGGTTTGGAAAATCCTTCACAATTTTCTCAAAACGCCCCAACTGTGCTTGATTTTGCTCCTTTCTGACTCAGCTCGTCCCCCTGGCCCCTTTTAGCAAGGTTTGGGAAAATCCCCATTTTTGACTTTTTCAACAATACCGGCCCTGTCGTTTTGTTTCAATTTTTGCCCACTATGGAAAATCCTTCACAATTTTCACAAAACGCCCCAACTGTGCTTGATTTTGCTTGTTTTTCACTCAGCCCCCCCCCTCTGGCCTCTTTAAGCAAATTTTGTGAAAATCCCCATTTTTGACTTTTTCGACACTACCGGCCCGGTCTTTTTTTTTCAAATTTTGCCCGGTTTGGAAAATCCTTCACAATTTTCACACAACGCCCCAACTGTGCTTGATTTTGCTCCTTTCTCACCCAGCCCGCCCCCCTGGCCCCTTTTAGCAAGGATTTGGGAAAATCCCCATTTTTGACTTTTTCTACACTACCGGCCCTGTCGTTTTTTTCAATTTTTGCCCACTATGGAAAATCCTTCACAATTTTCACAAAACGCCCCAACTGTGCTTGATTTTGCTTGTTTTTCACTCAGCCCCCCCCTCTGGCCTCTTTAAGCAAATTTTGTGAAAATCCCCATTTTTGACTTTTTCGACACTACCGGCCCTGTCTTTTTTTTCAAATTTTGCCCGGTTTGGAAAATCCTTCACAATTTTCACACAACGCCCCAACTGTGCTTGATTTTGCTCCTTTCTCACTCAGCCCGCCCCCCTGGCCCCTTTTAGCAAGGATTTGGGAAAATCCCCATTTTTGACTTTTTCGACACTACCGGCCCTGTCGTTTTTTTCAATTTTTGCCCACTATGGAAAATCCTTCACAATTTTCACAAAACGCCCCAACTGTGCTTGATTTTGCTTGTTTTTCACTCAGCCCCCCCCTCTGGCCTCTTTAAGCAAATTTTGTGAAAATCCCCATTTTTGACTTTTTCGACACTACCGGCCCTGTCGTTTTTTTCAAATTTTGCCCGGTTTGGAAAATCCTTCACAATTTTCCCAAAACGCCCCAACTGTGCTTGATTTTGCTCCTTTCTGACTCAGTCCGCCCCCCTGGCCCCTTTTAGCAAGGTTTGGGAAAATCCCCATTTTTGACTTTTTCGACACTATCGGACCTGTCGTTTTTTTCAAATTTTGCCCGGTTTGGAAAATCCTTCACAATTTCTCAAAACGCCCCAACTGTGCTTGATTTTGCTCATTTCTGACTCAGTCCGCCCCCCTGGCCCTTTTTAGCAAGGATTTGGGAAAATCCGCATTTTGAATTTTTCGACACTACCGGACCTGTCGTTTTTTCAAATTTTGCCCGGTTTGGAAAATCTTCACAATTTTCTCAAAACGCCCCAACTGTGCTTCATTTTGCTCGCTTTTTTCAATCAGGCCGCCCCCCTGGCCCCTTTTAGCAAAAATTTGGGAAAATCCCCATTTTTGACTTTTTCGACACTACCGGCCCTGTCGTTTTTTTCAAATTTTGCCCGGTTTGGAAAATCCTTCACAATTTTCCCAAAACGCCCCAACTGTGCTTGATTTTGCTCCTTTCTGACTCAGTCCGCCCCCCTGGCCCGTTTTAGCAAGGTTTTGGAAATCCCCAATTTTTGACTTTTTCGACACTACCGGACCTGTCGTTTTTTTCAAAATTTGCCCACTTTGGAAAATCCTTCACAATTTTCTCAAAACGCCCCAACTGTGCTTGATTTTGCTCCTTTCTGACTCAGTCCACCCCCTGCCCCTTTTAGCAAGGTTTGTGAAAATCCCCATTTTTGTATTTTTCGACACTATCGGACCTGTCGTTTTTTTCAAATTTTGCCCGGTTTGCAAGATCCTTCACAATTTTCTCAAAACGCCCCAACTGTGCTTGATTTTGCTCATTTCTGACTCAGTCCGCCCCCCTGGCCCATTTTAGCCAGGTTTGGGAAAATCCGCATTTTTGACTTTTTCGACACTACCGGACCTGTCGTTTTTTTCAAATTTTGCCCGGTTTGGAAAATCCTTCACAATTTTCTCAAAACGCCCCAACTGTGCTTGATTTTGCTCGTTTTTCACTCAGCCCGCCCCCTGGCCCCTTTTAGCAAAAATTTGGGAAAATCCCCATTTTTGACTTTTTCGACACTACCGGCCCTGTCGTTTTTTTCAAATTTTGCCCGGTTTGGAAAATCCTTCACAATTTTCTCAAATCGCCCCAACTATGCTTGATTTTGCTCCTTTCTGACTCAGCCCGCCCCCCTGGCCCCTTTTAGCAAGGTTTGGAAAAAATCCCCATTTTTGACTTTTTCGACACTACCGGCCCCTGTCGTTTTTTTCAATTTTTGCCCACTATGGAAAATCCTTCACAATTTTCTCAAAACGCCCCAACTATGCTTGATTTTGCTCCTTTCTGACTCAGCCCGCCCCCCCTGGCCCCTTTTAGCAAGGTTTTGGAAAATCCCCATTTTGTACTTTTTCGACACTACCGGCCCTGTCGTTTTTTTCAATTTTTGCCCACTTTGGAAAATCCTTCACAATTTTCACAAAACGCCCCAACTGTGCTTGATTTTGCTTGTTTTTCACTCAGCCCCCCCCTCTGGCCTCTTTAAGCAAATTTTGTGAAAATCCCCATTTTTGACTTTTTCGACACTACCGGCCCTGTCTTTTTTTTCAAATTTTGCCCGGTTTGGAAAATCCTTCACAATTTTCACACAACGCCCCAACTGTGCTTGATTTTGCTCCTTTCTCACTCAGCCCGCCCCCCTGGCACCTTTTAGCAAGGAGTTGGGAAAATCCGCATTTTTGACTTTTTCGACACTACCCGGCCCTGTCGTTTTTTTCAAATTTTGCCCGGTTTGGAAAATCCTTCACAATTTTCCCAAAACGCCCCAACTGTGCTTGATTTTGCTCCTTTCTTACTTAGTCCGCCCCCCTGGCCCCTTTTAGCAAGGTTTTGGAAAATCCCCATTTTGGACTTTTTCGACACTACCGGACCTGTCGTTTTTTTCAAATTTTGCCCGGTTTGGAAAATCCTTCACAATTATCTCAAAACGCCCCAACTGTGCTTGATTTTGCTCCTTTCTGACTCAGCCCGCCCCCCTGGCCCCTTTTAGCAAGGTTTGGGAAAATCCCCATTTTTGACTTTTTCGACACTACCGGCCCTGTCGTTTTTTTCAAATTTTGCCCGGTTTGGAAAATCCTTCACAATTTTCCCAAAACGCCCCAACTGTGCTTGATTTTGCTCCCTTCTTACTTAGTCCGCCCCCCTGGCCCCTTTTAGCAAGGTTTTGGAAAATCCCCATTTTGGACTTTTTCGACACTACCGGACCTGTCGTTTTTTTCAAATTTTGCCCGGTTTGGAAAATCCTTCACAATCTTCTCAAAACGCCCCAACTATGCTTGATTTTGCTCCTTTCTGACTCAGCCCGCCCCCCTGGCCCCTTTTAGCAAGGTTTGGGAAAATCCCCATTTTTGACTTTTTCGACACTACCGGCCCTGTCGTTTTTTTCAATTTTTGCCCACTATGGAAAATCCTTCACAATTTTCACAAAACGCCCCAACTGTGCTTGATTTTGCTTGTTTTTCACTCAGCCCCCCCCTCTGGCCTCTTTAAGCAAATTTTGTGAAAATCCCCATTTTTGACTTTTTTGACACTACCGGCCCTGTCTTTTTTTTCAAATTTTGCCCGGTTTGGAAAATCCTTCACAATTTTCACACAACGCCCCAACTGTGCTTGATTTTGCTCCTTTCTCACTCAGCCCGCCCCCCCCTGGCACCTTTTAGCAAGGATTTGGGAAAATCCCCATTTTTGACTTTTTCGACACTACCGGCCCTGTCGTTTTTTTCAAATTTTGCCCGGTTTGGAAAATCCTTCACAATTTTCCCAAAACGCCCCAACTGTGCTTGATTTTGCTCCTTTCTGACTCAGTCCGCCCCCCCTGGCCCCTTTTAGCAAGGTTTGGGAAAATCCCCATTTTTGACTTTTTCGACACTACCGGCCCTGTCTTTTTTTTTCAAATTTTACCCGGTTTGGAAAATCCTTCACAATTTTCACAAAACGCCCCAACTGTGCTTGATTTTGCTCGTTTTTCAATAAGCCCGCCCCCTGGCCCCTTTTAGCAAAGATTTGGGAAAATCCGCATTTTGACTTTTTCGACACTACCGGCCCTGTCGTTTTTTTCAAATTTTGCCCGGTTTGGAAAATCCTTCACAATTTTCCCAAAACGCCCCAACTGTGCTTGATTTTGCTCCTTTCTTACTTAGTCCACCCCCCTGGCCCCTTTTAGCAAGGTTTTGGAAAATCCCCATTTTGGACTTTTTCGACACTACCGGACCTGTTGTTTTTTTCAAATTTTGCCCGTTTGGAAAATCCTTCACAATTTTCTCAAAACGCCCCAACTGTGCTTGATTTTGCTCCTTTCTGACTCAGTCCGCCCCCCCTGGCCCGTTTTAGCAAGGTTTTGGAAAATCCCAATTTTTGACTTTTTCGACACTACCGGACCTGTCGTTTTTTTCAATTTTTGCCCACTTTGGAAAATCCTTCACAATTTTCAGAAAAACGCCCCAACTGTGCTTGACTTTGCTCCTTTTTCACCCAGCCCCCCCCCCCTCTGGCCTCTTTAAGCAAAGTTTGGGAAAATCCCCATTTTTGACTTTTTCGACACTACCGCGCCCTGTCGTTTTTTTCAAATTTTGCCCGGTTTGGAAAATCCTTCACAATTTTCCCAAAACGCCCCAACTGTTCTTGATTTTGCTCCTTTCTGACTCAGTCCGCCCCCTTGGCCCCTTTTAGCAAGGTTTGGGAAAATCCCCATTTTTGACTTTTTCGACACTACCGGCCCTGTCTTTTTTTTCAAATTTTACCCGGTTTGGAAAATCCTTCACAATTTTCACAAAACGCCCCAACTGTGCTTGATTTTGCTCGTTTTTCAATAAGCCCGCCCCCTGCCCCCTTTTAGCAAAGATTTGGGAAAATCCACATTTTTGACTTTTTCGACACTACCGGACCTGTCGTTTTTTTCAAATTGTACCCGGTTTGGAAAATCCTTCACAATTTTCACAAAACGCCCCAACTGTGCTTGATTTTGCTCGTTTTTCAATAAGCCCGCCCCCTGGCCCCTTTTAGCAAAGATTTGGGAAAATCCACATTTTTGACTTTTTCGACACTACCGGACCTGTCGTTTTTTTCAAATTTTGCCCCGGTTTGGAAAATCCTTCACAATTTTCCTCAAAACGCCCCAACTGTGCTTGATTTTGCTCCTTTCTTAATTAGTCCGCCCCCCCTGGCCCCTTTTAGCAAGGTTTGGGAAAAACCGCATTTTTGACTTTTTCGACACTACCGGACCTGTCGTTTTTTTCAAATTTTGCCCGGTTTGGAAAATCCTTCACAATTTTCTCAAAACGCCCCAACTGTGCTTGATTTTGCTCGTTTTTCAATAAGCCCCGCGCCCTGGCCCCTTTTAGCAAAGATTTGGGAAAATCCCCATTTTTGGCTTTTTCGACACTACCGGACCTGTCGTTTTTTTCAAATTTTGCCCGGTTTGGAAAATCCTTCACAATTTTCTCAAAACGCCCCAACTGTGCTTGATTTTGCTCCTTTCTGACTCAGCCCGTCCCCCTGGCCCCTTTTAGCAAGGTTTGGGAAAATCCCCATTTTTGACTTTTTCGACAATACCGGCCCTGTCGTTTTGTTTCAATTTTTGCCCACTATGGAAAATCCTTCACAATTTTCACAAAACGCCCCAACTGTGCTTGATTTTGCTTGTTTTTCACTCAGCCCCCCCCCTCTGGCCTCTTTAAGCAAATTTTGTGAAAATCCCCATTTTTGACTTTTTCGACACTACCGGCCCCTGTCTTTCTTTTCAAATTTTGCCCGGTTTGGAAAATCCTTCACAATTTTCACACAACGCCCCAACTGTGCTTGATTTTGCTCCTTTCTCACCCAGCCCGCCCCCCTGGCCCCTTTTAGCAAGGATTTGGGAAAATCCCCATTTTTGACTTTTCTACACTACCGGCCCTGTCGTTTTTTTCAATTTTTGCCAACTATGGAAAATCCTTCACAATTTTCACAAAACGCCCCAACTGTGCTTGATTTTGCTTGTTTTTCACTCAGCCCCCCCCTCTGGCCTCTTTAAGCAAATTTTGTGAAAATCCCCATTTTTGACTTTTTCGACACTACCGGCCCTGTCTTTTTTTTCAAATTTTGCCCGGTTTGGAA
>NW_026910226.1:0-19877 GCF_963691925.1 Scomber scombrus
GAGTGAGGAAGAAGAGGAGTGAGGAGGAGATGAAAGGGAAGAGGAAATGGAGAGGGAAAGGTAGTTGAGGAGAACAAAACATGGGGGGATGAAATGAAAAAAAGAAGAGAGAGAAAGGAGGAAGAGAAAAATGTATGAATGGAGACAAGAGGAGAAGAGGGGGAATCAAACACGGATTCACATCAGCTCCAACCCTCATCTGACCAGCAGGATTATGAATATTGATTTCTCTGTTTTGTGTCATTTTTCTCTCTTCTCTCTTTTTTGTCGATTCTTCACACAACAAACATGTCCAGTAAATAAAGCAGCAGTTTCTTTCTGTAGTGAAATGTTTATTATTGTATCTTTTGCACTTTCGTTGTCAACAAACAAACAAACAAAACGAATCCGCAGTGAGACTTAAACATGAACACTTCCTGTACTGATCGTACACACACACACACACACACACACACACACACACACACACACACACACACACACACACACACTGAATCTGCTTGTTAATTGACATAATTTCTATGTTAATTGCTTCATATTTTCATTCTGCAATAACACAGCAACTCTTCTGGAATGTCGAATCCCTCCACAACTAATCAAACTACAACTGGAAACGTTCCTGCATAACAAACTGGTATTATTTTATATCATGAATATACTTTTTGTTTTACAGTTTAAAGACATTTTTTTTGTGTCCATGTGGTTTAGTTTAAATTTAAAGGGTTAAAATGTGAAAATAAACGTATGAATAACTTGCACACATTCTTTTTTTGTGGACTCAGCATCAAATTTCTGCTTTTAATCCATTTTGAGAGAATATATTAGAGGATTATGGTTAAAATGTCTAAGTGGGTGTAACCATAAAAACTTTGTACCAAATAATCACTTGCTTAAAAACAGTAAATTGTCAATAAAACACCATATCAACTAGTTTGACATGATCTTACATTATAACTTTTATATTAAATAAAGGTAATGGAATACAATTGTTCTAAATATTACATTTACTCTGGTAACCATGGAGATCAGGAAACATTTACATTGTTTTTAAATGAAGTAATTATTAGTATAAGTCCACTTAAATACACTGTAGGTGATAAAATATGTAATATTTATCATTCTTTTGTGGTTACACCATTTGACATTTTCAGGAGCATTCAGTCTTACTTTTGGTTAAAAAATGTTGCAAATGTCATTTCAAATGATATAAAACCAACAAAAACTACACAATATACATTTTAACAAACCTGATGCTGCTTTTAAAACTATTTTTAAAGATATTTTGAATTGCTCATCTTGCTCTCATCTTAAAATGATGAGACAAAAAAAAACCTTGTGATGTTACCTAGTATGTTTTTAAAAAAAAAAAGAGGATATTCTGAATTAGATATATAAAACAGTGAATCGTCTGTATATAAAGATACTCTACCTGATCACAATAGGCCTTGAAAACATGATAATGATGTAAGTGCTATTGGCATTGTCTGAAGGGAGAGCACAGACAATAGTGGAGAGAATGAAAATCCTTTAAACAACCCTTTAGATTAAATAAATAGAGTAACTTTAAGTGGCAAGTACAGAAACCATGGGAGCGACTCAAGAGATAAATGCACCTGCAAAGCCAGACTTCCTAAAAACAGCAAAAAAGGTTATTCAATTCAAATCTATAAGGGTTGTTGTATATGTCAAATAATATGATGTCAGTCTGCTGTGATGGATGTTTGAGTTGAATGTCCATATGTAATTGGTACTATATATATATTAGTAAGAGTTTGAATGTTGGCTGATTAGCAGCATTTTTATGCAGAACAGGATACTGAAAATGTAAATGTATCACTGAGGCGGACGTTTGAGTTGCAGTTGTATTTTATATTTAATAAATGGCGGAGACACAGACAGAGAGGAGTGGGAGGTTGGGAGCAAAAGACCAGACTCAACTCTTTTTTCCCCCCTTTTTTTTTTTTTTTTAAAGCTGTCAAGTCCAAATATATCAAGCTGTCTGAGCTGTGATGAGTTCTGACATCTCCATAAAATTTGAAAAGTAAGAAATAATTATAAGCTTTCCTGTCACCCACATTACTTTATAATGAAACCATGGATACCAATACCAGGAATCTGCATGAGAAAGGAGCAACTAAATCTATTTAACCCATTCATGAGACCAATGACATCTTTATAAAAGGTGCTATTTTCCTCTCTTGGATGTTGGCAGGTTGCGTGGGTGGCAAAAAGTGGACGTAGCTGCAGGAGACCCGTTTTTTCGCCTCCCGCTTCCAACCCAGAAGTGTCACATTTCCAACCGTGACTTGGTATAAGTTTTTGTCATAGGGAGGAAGGAAGGAAGGGAGGAAGGAAGAAGGAAGGAAGAATTAAGGAAAGGAAGAAGGAAGGAAGGAAGGAAAGAAGGAAGAAGGAAGGAAGAATTAAGGAAAGGAAGAAGGAAGGAAGGAAGGAAGGAGAGAAGGAAAGAAGGAAGGAAAGGACGGAGGACAGAAGGAAGGAAGGTATGAGGGAGGGAAGAGAAAAAAAGAGGGAAGGAAAGAAGTACAGAGGCAAGAAGGAAGGAGGGGAGGTAAGGGGGAGGAAAGAAAGAGAGAAGGAGGGTCGGAGAAAAGAAGGAAGGGAGGAAGGAAGGACAGAAGTAAGTAAGAATTAAGGAAAGGAGGAAGGAAGGAAGGAAGGAGAGAAGGAAAGAAGGAAGGAAAGGAGGGAGGGAGGAATGAAGGACGGAGGACAGAAGGAAGGAAGGTAGGAGGGAGGGGGGAAAAAGAGGGAAGGAAAGAAGTACAGAGGCAAGAAGGAAGGAGGGGAGGTAGGGGGGAGGAAAGAAAGAGAGATGGAGGGTCGGAGAAAAGAAGGAAGGGAGGAAGGAAGGAAGAAGGAAGGAAAAATTAAGGAAAGGAGGAAGGAAGGAAGGAAGGAAGGAGAGAAGGAAAGAAGGAAGGAAAGGAGGGAGGGAGGAATGAAGGACGGAGGACAGAAGGAAGGAAGGTAGGAGGGAGGGGGGAAAAAGAGGGAAGGAAAGAAGTACAGAGGCAAGAAGGAAGGAGGGGAGGTAGGGGGGAGGAAAGAAAGAGAGAAGGGGGGTCGGAGAAAAGAAGGAAGGGAGGAAGGAAGGAAGAAGGAAGGAAGAATTAAGGAAAGGAGGAAGGAAGGAAGGAAGGAGAGAAGGAAAGAAGGAAGGAAAGGAGGGAGGGAGGAAAAAAGGACGGAGGACAGAAGGAAGGAAGGTAGGAGGGAGGGGGAAAAAAAGAGGGAAGGAAAGAAGTACAGAGGCAAGAAGGAAGGAAGGGAGGTAGGGGGGAGGAAAGAAAGAGAGAAGGAGGGTCGGAGAAAAGAAGGAAGGGAGGAAGGAAGGAAGAAGGAAGGAAGAATTAAGGAAAGGAGGAAGGAAGGAAGGAGAGAAGGAAAGAAGGAAGGAAAGGAGGGAGGGAGGAATTAAGGACGGAGGACAGAAGGAAGGAAGGTAGGAGGGAGGGGGGGAAAAAAGAGGGAAGGAAAGAAGTACAGAGGCAAGAAGGAAGGAGGGGAGGTAGGGGGGAGGAAAGAAAGAGAGAAGGAGGGTCGGAGAAAAGAAGGAAGGGAGGAAGGAAGGAAGAAGGAAGGAAGAATTAAGGAAAGGAGGAAGGAAGGAAGGAAGGAGAGAAGGAAAGAAGGAAGGAAAGGAGGAATGAAGGACGGAGGACAGAAGGAAGGAAGGTAGGAGGGAGGGGGGAAAAAGAGGGAAGGAAAGAAGTACAGAGGCAAGAAGGAAGGAGGGGAGGTAGGGGGGAGGAAAGAAAGAGAGAAGGAGGGTCGGAGAAAAGAAGGAAGGGAGGAAGGAAGGAAGAAGGAAGGAAGAATTAAGGAAAGGAGGAAGGAAGGAAGGAAGGAAGGCAAGAGAGAAGGAAAGAAGGAAGGAAAGGAGGGAGGGAGGAATGATGGACAGAGGACAGAAGGAAGGAAGGTAGGAGGGAGGGGAAAAAAAACTGGGATGATGACGGTTTGAGCAAAATGTTAGCATAACTGCTTAGATAGAAGCACCAAACGGGGGAGTTTAAGTATCTCGAGGTCTTATTCAAGAGCTATAAGGTAAGATGGAGCGTTGACAGGTGGATCGGTGCAGCATCAGCAGTGATGAGGGTGTTGCACCAGACTGTCCTGGTGAAGAAGGAGCTGAGCCTGAAGGCAAAGCTCTCATTTTTCCAGTCGATCTACATCCCAACTCTCAACTATGGTCACAAGCTTTAGGTAGTGACCGAAAGAATGAGATTATTGATACAAGCGGCCGGAAATGAGTTCGGGCTCAGTCTTAGAGATAGGGTCAGGAGCTCAGACATCTGGGGGAGGCTAGGAGTAGAGCCGCTGCTTCTTCACATCGAAAGGAGCCAGGTGAGGTGGTTTGGGAACTTGGTCAGGATCCTCATGGAGTCCCAGGTACGTCCAACTGGGAGGAGACCCAGAACATGATGGAGGGATTACATATCTCTTCTGGCCTGGGAACGCCTAGGGATCCCCAAGGTGGAGCTGACGAGCGTTGCTTTGGGAGAAGGATGTTTGGGTTATATTGCTCAGCCTGATGACACCATGACCCAGCCCTGGATAAGCAGCAGAAAATGGATGGATGGATGAATGGATGGATGGATGGATGGATGGATGGAGAAGGACCAAGCTACAAAAGAAAAGAAGAAGTTGTTTAACACTCCTCTACCTGAAATCACATTTTGACCAATGTGGCTGGAAATATGACCTTTTTTATTTTATTTGATTTAATGTTTTTGTTGTTTTTTTTTATCTGTAAGTGGCAGTCCCTTCTTGACTGTTAAGCCACAGTGACTTTCTTCTTTTATAATTACCGGTTGTTATATTCAGTCCAAATAAACTTGAGAATTAGAACATATAATTTCCTTTTGGGGGAATATTTGATTAAAAATAGCTGCCCCACAACACATGACTTAAACACCAAATGGAAAAGCTTTAATTAACTTCAAAACAGAAAGAATCACTGCAGAAACTGTGAGTCTCTGAGCACTGAGGCAGGAAGATGTCAGGACTCACCAATGACGGCTGAGTCTTTTCACTTTTACCCACAATGCAACTCTGAGATGCATGAATAACAGGCGTTAAAAGTCTTAACCTTCGTGTCGTCCTCCTGGGTCAAACTGACCCCGTCTGATTTGACTCTTCCTTCTTTCCTCCCTTACTTCCTTCTGTCTGTCCTTCCTCCCTCCCTCCTTCTCTCTTTCTTTCCTCCCTTCCTTCTTTCCTTCCTCCATCCCCCTTTATTCCTTCCTTCTGTCCTTCCTCTCTCCCTCCTTCTTTCCTTCCCTCCTTCCTTCCTTCCTCCCTTCTCTTTCCTCCCTCCATCCTTCTCTCTTTCTTTCCTCCCCCCTACCTTCCTCCCTTCCTCTGTCCTTCCTTCCTTCCTTCCTTCTTCCCTCCCTTCCTCTTTTCATTCCTCCCTCCGTCCTTCATTCATTCCTTTCCTACCTCCTTTCCTTCTTTCCTTTCCAGCCTTCATTCATCCCTCCTTTCCTTCCTTCCTTCCTTTCTTCCTACCTCATTTCCTTCCTTCCTCCCTTCCTTCCTTCCTCCCTCCCTCCTTTCCTTCCTTCTTCCTCCCTTCCTTCCTTCCTCCTTTCCTTCCTTCTTCCTCCCGTCCTCCCTCCTTCCTTCCTTCCTTCCTCCCTCCCTTCCTTCTTCCTCCTTTCTTTCCTTGACTCGAGGACAACAGGAGGGTTAAATAGATATTAAACTGTTATTGTGATTAAATTGTAGTAGTGTTGACCACTTAAGACTCGTACCGTATGTTGTCATAGCAACAGTCTCAATTCTGCACAGGACTTTTTTTCTATGTCATTCTTCTTTCAACTGTCCTCCTTTGAATGACTTCACCCTTAGCGACACAATGAGGAGCTCAGGCATCTGGAAGGAGCTCAGAGTAAAACTCCTGCTCCTTCACTTCAAAAGGATCCAGTGAAGGAAGTCTGGGCTTCAGATTAAGATCCCTCCTGGATGCCTCCCTTTAAAAAGGTTTTCTAGGCA
Organism: Scomber scombrus; assembly: GCF_963691925.1. Taxonomy (NCBI): domain Eukaryota; kingdom Metazoa; phylum Chordata; class Actinopteri; order Scombriformes; family Scombridae; genus Scomber; species Scomber scombrus. The sequence continues at coordinate 6,025 of NW_026910226.1, forward strand.
CATTCAGAAGCCGCGTCTGAGCTACCTTGCTTATCCAGGTAAGCAGTCGGAAACAAATGATAGATAGATTTCCTGGAAACACACTTATTTTTTTATTAGAACTATTACAAATGAGGCAGAGAGGCCACGGCAGAAGAAAATACAAAGAAGGAATAAATATATAAATACACAATTTCTAAAACTCCACCAAAAAGTTAAAAAAAAACTAAACTCAGTTCAGGGTTCGTTAATAATAAAATAGTAGTGTTTGCAGAATCAGATAACCAATAGATTCTGTACTGTTTATATTCAAGTCTTCATATAACAGCAGAGCAGGTCAGCACTTACAAACATGTAGCTTGCACTGCAGATTCTTGGAGCGCAACAGTTACTGTAGGCAGCATAAAATAACAGAACATCACAAAAAATAATTTTGTTTAACCCTCCTGTTGTCCTCGAGTCAAGGAAGGAAGGAAGGAAGGAAAGGAAGGAGGAAGAAGGAAGGAAGGAAAGGAGGGAGGGATGAAGTAAGGAAAGGAGGAAGAAGGAAGGAAAGGAGGGAGGGAGGGAGGGAGGAAGGAAAGAAGGAAGAAGGAAGGAAAGGAGGAAGGAAGGAAGGAAGGAAGGAAGGAAGGAAAGGAAGGAAGTACGGAGGAAAGAAAGAGAGAAGGAGGGTCGGAGAAAAGAAGGAAGGAAGGACAGAAGGAAGGAAGAAAAGAGGATGGAGGGAGGAAAGAAGGAAGGGAGGAAAGAGAGAGGAAGGAAAGACAGAAAGAAGGAAGGGAGGAAGGAAAGGAAGGAAGGAAGTAACGGAGGAAAGAAGGGAGGAAGACACGAATGTTACTGCCTTCAGTTAATGAAGAATGTGTAAGAAAATCATGCCAAATGCATATATATTATATCTGGTTCACTGTTGACCAGGTTTCGTAAGGGTTAAATGTCAGACTTGTGTTTTAATTGAACTTCTCTATTTAACAGTGAGGCTGCATGATTTTGAGGTTCCACACCTTAAATTGGGAAGCAGTTCTGGACTGCTGGGTGTCCTTAGTCCTCTAATCTCTGACATGAATGATTGGGGAAGGAAAGGGGGAGTGTGCCGATAGAAATAAGGATGCTCCCAAAGGAGTATGATATCACATTATGCTATAAACATAAGCACTATCAGAAAGAGAGAAAGATGAGTGCTGATAATGAACATCTGCTTCAAGAAAGACAATTTAGATAGGAGAAAGAAAGAGGGAAGATATGTAAATAAAGTGTATATCGAGGAAAAAGGGGCATGTGTGTATGTGTGTATGTATAGACTACACACACACAAACACACACACACTTCCCCCCTACCTTCCTCCCTTCCTTCTTCCCTTCCTCTTTTCCTTTCTCCCTCCCTCCCTCCTTCCTCCGTCCTCCCTTCCGTCTTTCCTTTCCTCCCTCCTTTCCTTCCTTCCTTCTTTCCTCCGTCCTTCCTTCATTTCCTTCCTTCATTCCTTATTGCCTTTCCTCCCTTCCTTTGTCCCTCCTTTCCTTCCCTCCTTCCTTCTTCCTCCCTTCCATCATTCCTTCCTTCCTTCCATCCATCCTTCCTTCCTTCCTTCTTCCTCCCTTCCATCATTCCTTCCTTCCTTCCTTCCTTCAATCTTTCCATCTTTCCTTCCTTCCTTCTTTCCTTTCCTCCCTTCCTTCGTCCCCTCCTAAAGTGTATTTCAATGAAAAAAGGGGCATGTGTATGTGTGTATGTGTGTATGTATAGACTACATTTCTCTCCTCATATGTTTAGGAAGGCTGAACTAAATGTTGTTCCTTAATCACAGAGCACAATTAATTGTGCATATGGTTGCCTAGATACACAATCTGCCACAACAAGGCACATCACAGGCTCACAGATCGGCACTCTGTTGTGTCCACCTTAATTTAAAGGTTAAAACAGTAGGTGGAGTTTTTTATCCCCGTGGTGTCGATGTGTTTGTTCAGGAAGTTATTTAAATTGTGCAATGTGCAACTCACATCTGCAGTTGGCTGAGAAACGGTGGATCGCCAAGTTCAACCTAATGGAAAATAGTAGTGCCTATCAGGATTGTTGAGGAGGTTTCTTGGTAGACTCACAACTCAGTCTTTAACCCTTGTGTTGTCCTCCCGGGTCAAATTGACCCCGTCTGTTTTGACTGTTCCTTCCTTCCCTTCCTTCCTTCCTCCCTCCTTCTCTCTTTCTTTCCTTCTTCCCTCCTTCCTTCCTTCCTCCCTCCTTTAATTCCCTCTGCCTCCCTTCCATCTTTCCTTCCTTCCTTCCTTTAATCTGTCTTCTCTTCCTTCCTTCCTCCCTTCTTTCCTTCCATCTTTCCTTCCTTCCTTCCATCCTTCCATCTTTCCTTCCTCCCTTCTTCCTCTCTCCTTTCCTTCTTTCTTCCTCCCTTCCATCCTTCCTTCCTTCTTCCTCCCGTCCATCTTTCCTTCCTTCCTCCCTTCTTCCTTCCTTCTTCCTCCCTTCCATCTTTCTTTCCATCCTTCCAACTTTCCTTCCATCTTTCCTTCCTTCCATCTTTCTTTCCTTCCGTCCATCTTTCCTTCCTTCCATCTTTCCTTCCTTCCATCTTTCCTTCTTTCCTTGACTTGAGGACAACATGAGGGTTAAACTTTTGGCCCAACTAGAAAATGAGGACTCTAGGAATCTCCCGGATTTCATTGTTAAAAAGTGCATTGCAGAACCCATCCAAAGTCTTTAAAGACTGTGTAAAGTGAATTCAGACATTTTCTTCTAAACACATTAAATAGGTCATAAATGTATTTCTAAAAAAAGGTGTAAAAAGCATTTCAACCATTTAGATTTGAATTGTGGAGCTAGGCTTCACAAACTGTGTTTCAGCCGGGTTACGTAACGCAGCGGTGAACCAATAGCACGGTTACACACCGGAGCATAAACCCGCCCCTGCTGCTGTAGAGGTATTAATACATTCAGCGCACACTACTACTACTACAGTCTACAGTTAGCCAGTTAGCTGAGTTAGCCGCCGAGTTAGCCGCCGAGCTAGCAGCTGAGTTAGCAGCAGAAAGCTCTCAGTCCCAGCGTCCATGTTTCTGGTAGAGGTGGTGACTTTGATTGACAGGTGACACTTGGTAGGGGGCGGGGCTTCAGAGGACTCGGCGGTCACTCCCACAGCGAAGAGGCAGACTTTTACACAACTTGGAAGTCTAATTTCATATATTTGGCGATGTTTTTAATCATTCAACTTTGGCAGGGTGGTTAACAACACACTTTTCTGTGGTATGTCAAACTCAGAACACATATTTATTCTTACTTTACACGGACTTTAAGGCGACCCTTCATATTGGAGCAGTGACATGCAGTTTACTATAGAGGAAAAAGGTGCAGAGTATCATTTCTTTCTGGGAAGGCATATCCTTCACTAAAATGTAGTGGAGATATCCCCAGACTATTGGTTGGCGGTGAGATTATTTGGTATTGGTATTGTGAGACTACTTGGTGTATCAGACCTCATTAACTGTCTTGTGAACCGAGAAGCCTCTGGAAACATGAGAAATCCCTTCAGCAATGAGAATGATGAGATAAGCTTGTTGTTAAGGAGGAATGTCAAAAACCCTCCCGCCTGCTCGCTTCCGCACTACGTGATTCAGCAATGGTGTTGGTTCGCAAAAGCGAGTATGTTTGAAGGACCAGATGGACATCTCAACTTGGCTTTCAGCTCCTCACTGTGTATTAACAGTGTATTTATTCATGTGTTTGTTCTTCATTTGATTTATTTTAACTGTTTTTTAATACAACAGCATGTTCAAGAGGCCAGTCATGGTTTAGAGTTTTTGGCCGGTGTTTTTTTAACCTTTGTGTCGTCCTCCCGGGTCAAATTGACCCCGTCTGTTTTGACTGTTCCTTCTTTCCTCCCTTCCTTCCTTCCATCTGTCCTCCTCCCTCCTTCCTTCTCTCTTTCTTTCCTTCCTCTCTCTCTCCTCCCTTCCTTCTTTCCTTCTTCCATCCCCTTTCTTCTTTCCTTCTGTCCTTCTTTCCTTCCTTCCTTCCTTCCTTCCTTCCTTCCTTCCTTCCTTCCTTCCTTCCTTCCTTCCTTCCTTCCTTTCCTTCCTCCCTCCTTCTCTTTTTCTTTCCTCCCCCCTACCTTCCTCCCTTCCTTCTTTCCTTCCGTCCTCCCTTCCTCTTTTCCTTTCCCCCTCCCTCCTTCCTTCTTTCCTCCGTCCTCCCTTCCTTCTTTCCTTTCCTCCCTCCTTTCCTTCCTTCCTTCTTTCCTCCATCCTTCCTTCATTTACTTCCTCCCTTCCTTCTTTCCTTTCCTCCCTTCCTTCGTCCCTCCTTTCCTTCCTTCCTTCCTTCTTCCTCCCTTCCATCATTCCTTCCCTTCCTCCCTCCCTTCCTTCCTTCCTTTTTCCTCCCTTCCTTCCTTGACTCGAGGACAACAGGAAGGTTAAGGTGTCGTATTTCAGGTCCAAACACCATGTCAGTCTGCATCACGTCCCGTTTATAACCAAAGCGATTCACTGATGTTGTCATTATTATAATCTGCAACACTGATGTAACCAGCCATGGAGGATCTCCACTGTGTTTCCTTTAGAGAACACTGTTTACCTGCATACAATTACATTTTTTTTTAATTAAAGAGATGGAAAATATTTAACAGATAACTTAGTAAGGAGTGTGGGTGACAACACTGGGGGTCAAAGATGAGCAATTCAAAAATATCTTTAAAAATGTTTTTAAAAGCAGCATCAGATTTGTTAATGTGTAAATGTTGTATTTATGTTGTTTTTTATTATTACTCTTGCATATATTCTAAATATTGTCACGACTATTTTACTACTTATTTCTTAATATTTTTGTTCTTATAGTTTTTTTTGTTTGTTTCTTTCTTTGTACTGATTATTTATTGTTCTTTATTATTTTCTTATTGCTGCTCTTATATTATATTACTGTCAACTTGCTGCTGTGACAATGCAAATTTCCCCATTGTGGGACTAATGAAGGAATATCTTATCTTATCTTATCTTTGTCGTTTGCACCATTTTTACCAAAAGTAAAGACTGAATGTTCCTAAAAATGTCAAATAGTGTAACCACAAAAAAATGATAAATATTTAAATATTTTATCCAACTACAGTGTATTTAAGTGGACTTATACTAATAATTACTTCATTTTAAAACATCAAATGAAAAGGAAATGTTTTGGATTATTTATTCGTGTCGTCCTCCCGGGTCAAATTGACCCCGTCTGTTTTGACTGTTCCTTCTTTCCTCCCTTCCTTCCTTCTGTCTGTCCTTCCTCCCTCCCTCCTTCTCTCTTTTTTTCCTTCCTCTTTCTTTCCTTTCTTCCTTCCTTCTGTCCATCCTTCCTCCCTTCCTCCTTCTCTCTTTCTTTCATTCCTCTCTTTTTCCTCCCTTCCTTCTTTCCTTCCTACATCCCCCTTTCTTCCTTGCTTCTGTCCATTCCTTCTTTCCTTCCATCCTTTCTCCCTCCCTCCCTTCTCCCTTCCTTCCTTCTTTCCTTCCTCCCTTCCTTTTTTCCTTTCCTCCTTCCTTGCTTCCTTCCTTCCTTTCCTTCCTCCCTTCCTTCTTTCATTTCCTCCCTCCCTTCTTTCTTTCCTTTCCTCCCTCCTCTCTTCCCTTCTTTCCTTCCTTCTTCCTCCCTCCTTTCCTTCCTTCTTCCTCCCTCCCTTCCTTCCTCACTCCTTTCCTTCCTTCTTCCTCCCTTCCTTCCTTCTTCCTCCCTCCCTTCCTTCCTTCCTTCTTCCTCCCTCCCTTCCTTCCTTCCTTTCTTCCTTGACTCGAGGACAACAGGAGGGTTACATTTTAAAGCATTTTTAATCATTTTAATTTAATGAAAAAATACCGGTTACACCAATTGGACACCAGGTTGCATGATGTTATTGACCCCATAAGAAGTTGCAGTGTTTTAATTCTCACTCTTACTTTCCTCCCATGCTATAAATATCAAGAATTAGAGGTTTTAATATCATGAATTGTGTTTTTTGAAGGGAACATTTGGAGCCAGCAACACAGCTCTGTTTTAATTCCTACAATAATATTTATAAGGATGATTAAGTTTTGCAGATATTCTAATTCCAAGGTAAGTAAATCCAGATGGTGAGATCTGCCGGCTGCTTAAAACTCCCTAAAGGGAAGAGCTTGAGAGTTCTTTAAGTTATTTTCTTTATACTTCCTAATCATTTCTGCCAGTATCTCAAGAGCTACTTCAAAAAGGAGGAGCAACATTGGTGAGAATGGGTCTGAGCAGCATCCATTAACAAGACATTTGGCCTTCTATGATTAATACTTTCACCCCAACTACTATAAATGGGTTCTTAGCATGAATCTCTTCTTTCAATCCTGTCAAATACCTTTTTCTGCATCTACTGAAATGGCAAGAGTCTTGGTTCTGGTGGACTGCGAGTGCTAGATAACATTTTCTTTCCTCCCCCATACCTCCCTCCCTCCTTCTCTTTCTTTCCTCCCCCTACCTTCCTCCCTTCCTTTCTTTCCTTCCTTCCTTCCTTCCTCCCTTCCTCTTTTCCTTTCTCCCTCCCTCCCTCTTTCTTTCTTTCCTCCTTCCTCCCTTCCTTCTTTCCTTTCCTCTCTCCTTTCCTTCCTTCCTTCCTTCTTTCTTCCGTCCTTCCTTCCTTTCCTTCCTCCCTTCCTTCTTTCCTTTCCTCCCTTCCTTTGTCCCCCCTTTCCTTCCTTCCTTCTTCCTCCCTTCCATCATTCCTTCCTTCTGTCCATCCTTCCTTCCTTCCTACCTTCCTTCCTTCCATCTTTCCTTCTTTCCTTCTCCTTCCCTTCCTTCCTTGACTCGAGGACAACAGGAGGGTTAAGGTCCTTAAGGTAATAATCACTGCATGTTTGAATGGGAGTGTCTGTTAATAATAAATCCTTCCTGATTGGTTTTTATGAGGAATAGCTCTCAGGAGGTTCCTGCCAGTCATTTGGGAAGTACTCAGGAAGCATATTGGTTAAAAAGGTTTACACTAAGAGGTTAATAAATTGCTTGTTAAACTCTCAACTGAATTCATTTGGTCCTGGTGCTTCCAAGCCTAGCAAGATCCCAATAGCTTCAACCACAAATACCTCCTGTTCAAGTCCTAAATGTCGTCAATATTAGCAGTAATCCATCACTGATCACAGGCTAGAAGGCCAACTTCATTTAATGGTAATAACCGTGTCTTTCTCTTTAAAATGACCACATCATAGAGCAATATAAGTCCAGGTTGTGCTCTGAATCTAAGCCTTCCTGGTACACTGAAACAACTTCCGGGCACACTGGAATAGTTTTGCATGCACACACACACACAAACACACGTAGCCTATATCCCGCTGTGCATGACGGGGTGTGAACATTATCAGTGTACAGTATGTGTGCATGTATTGCAGTGTTTTCACCTTAATAGGTCTCCCCTATGACTTCCCATAGTCTGCAGGGTATAGAGTGCACAGCAGTCTAGCCACCCACCCACACACACACACACACACACAAATATCTATCAAACCCTACAAACATGTATCAAACCACATGCAAAAAAAAACACACACACACACACTTAGATATAAATATAGTCTGTTACTATGAGTAGACAGATGGACTGAAGCATGCTCACTGCTGTCAACAACAACCAAATTAGACCATGCACCTGTATGTGTGTGTGTGTGCAAGAGAGAGAGAGAGAGAGAGAGAGAGAGAGAGAGAGAGAGAGAGAGAGAGAGAGAGAGAGAGGGGATATGTGTGTTTCTACCTGGTTCAGTATGGAACCTATTAAATAAGTCATGGGGGGGGGTCATAGAGAAGAGCTGGAGGCACAATAACACCATCTGGACCGTCTCACACACACATGCGTGCACACACACACACACACACACAAAATAATATTTATTATGTAAAAGATAAATATAGAAGAAAACCATCAGAACCAAAGATTGTGCCATGTGACTAAGCGCCATGTTGGTCATGGTCACCGTGACTTGTAAATCATGGCAGGAAGTACAAAAATAACCATATTCCACTTTCCGTTGTGAGTGATTGTTGGCCTAAAGTTGGAACACTGACGCATTTGTGCAAATGTTGTAACAGTCATGCAGAGCCTGTTATACTAATAGTGAACTCTTATGAACAAGCTTAGAAACAGACATTATTCATGTGTGTAACAAATGAGTCTAATTATGTAAATATCTTAAAATTAGAATTCTGTCTACCAGAAATACCTGCAGCAGCAGTAGATGAGAGCAGCATGTTTACATATTTTAATATTTTGTTTTATCAGTATTGGCCATAACGACAGTAAAATTCAATTTTGGTGCATCTCTAATTTAAAATGCACATTTGTATGTTTTTTTGGTCTCAGTGTATATGCGTAAAATAAACTTTTTTAGTTGAAATGTAATTTTTCCGTCATTTTGCATTTATGCAACAAAACATGGCGCTAGCTAAATACCTTGTTAATCGGCCTGTTATTCTGCCCCCTGGTGGCCAAACATAGATTAACACCACTTTAACATGTTTTCTTTTTTTTCTTTCTTTTTTAATTGATTGAAATCAATTAAAGTTAGGTGAATGCAAAGAAACAAACAAACAAACAAAAACCCTTTAACCCTCACATACTGTTCATATTCTGGCATTTCTGAGCCACAAATCATTCATGAATACCTTATCAATCATTAATAAATTAGTGAGTATTTCTTAATGACGCTTTCAGAGAGCAGAGAGAATTTATTCTTCATTTTTTACACTTTTTGTTGATGGTGAATGGTGGTTTTTAAACACTTAACAAAAAATGTGTATCAGATTCACAAAAACAGTTTTTTAGAAAGTTTAAATATTTCCCTTTTTGTATATTCTGGGTCACATTGGGAAAAGTTCAGGGTCTAATTTTACATTTGAAGGAAGACCTCAAACACACCTTACAAAAGTTTATTTCATTTCTGGCTAAAATAAACTTTTGTAAGGTGTGTTTGAGGTCTTCCTTCAAATGTAAAATTAGACCCTGAACAGTATGTAAGGGTTTACAAGTAAAGGAAAGAAGGAAGGAAGGAAGGAAAGGAGTAAGGAGGGATGGAGGAAAAGAGGAAGGGAGGAAGGAGAGAAGGAAGGAAGGAAGGAAGGAGAAAGGAAGGAAGGAAGGAAGGAAGGGAGGAAAGAAGGAAGGAAAGGAGTAAGGAGGGATGAGGAAAAGAGGAAGGAAGGAAGGAAGGAAGGAAGGAAGGAAGGAAGGAAGGAAGGAAGGAAAGAAAAAAGTAAAGAGGGAGGGAGGAAAAGAGGAAGGAAGGAAGGAGAAAAGGAAGGGTGGAAGGATGGAAGGAAGGAAGGAGGAGGGAGCAAAGAAAGAGGGAAGGAGGGGAGAACGAAGGAAAAATTAAAGAAAGAGGGAGGAAAGAAGGAAAGAAGGAACAGTCAAAAGAGTACAACAAGAGGGTTAACAAAATAAGTTTATTTAAGCCAAAAAAAGACCAGATTAAAAATGGTGCCTAATAAAAGTGTGAAATAGAGTGTTTCATAGTAGAAGGAAAAGCAAAGACAAAGAAGAGGAACGAGGAGCGTAGAAAGCAGAGTTTCCCCTTTTCTCTCCCATTACAAAATAAGTATGGTGTGCTCTTATAGTACTGGGAACACTGGGCCCAGGTAAAAAAAACAAGCAGGTAAAAAAGAAAAAGAGGCTGATTCTGTATGTATGAATGGTGATTCATAAATCCTTTTTTAATGTATTTTAATTTAATTTCATTTAATTTATTCCTGTCTGCTCTTGTTGAAAGACTAATTGAAAAATCATCCGCTGCCGTCCTCACAGCACCTTTCTTCTTCTTCTTCTTCTTCTTCTTCTTCTTCTTCTTCTTCTTCTTCTTCTTCTTCTTCTTCTTCTTCTTCTTCTTCTTCTTCTTCTTCTTCTTCTCTCTCTTTTTTTTAATCAAGCTCATCCTCTTTGTTGTCTCTTCTTCTTTACTCTTCTTTTTTTCCTGTCTTTGTCCTTGTCATTCCTGCACATAGTCTCCTAATGCATTTTAAATAATCATTATAAATAGATGGCTTTTGGTATTGTTAACATTGTAAATAAAATATTGATATGAATATAATTTTTTGAACATGTTTATTCTTCTTTAGCATGTGACTGAACAATAAAAATACTACTGTTGACATGATGTCTGCTCTCTTTGCTCTTATCTGCTGCAGTAAAGGAGTGATGTATTATACACCACATGCTGTGTATAGGTTGATTCTACATCCGCCATCATGCTGAGAAACTACCCAGTGGTATTAAAAGAAAGCTCCCTTCTTTTTTTTGCTGAGACCCTTTCCTTTCATCCCACTGTGTCTGGTTCTACCTAAGCTCTTGATATCCTACATCAGTCTGTAAAATACCTCAAACTCTATTATTGAACCCCTGTAAAACTAAAGTTGATGTATGGGAGTGTGCTTTGTGAGTTCGATATTATATCAAATAGAACAGATTGTAATGAGAAATGTATTTTTTCCTCTTTCGAGAGAATTATCTATCCTTGTGAAGGCCTGTTCAAAATGGTAGAGCTTTTTTTTTTTTTTAAATAAGCATTGACATATTTTCCTCCAATGTCTCTCCTTATTCCCTCTGTGTTTGGAGTTGTGGAATAGTGCCAAGCAGCTTTGGGAAATGAGTGAATGCTTTTGCTCAGGTTTTTACTTTTTTTTTTCAGTTTGTGACACAGCGGAGAAACAAAATAAATAAATCATTCTACCAACTCTATGTGCAATCACACTACCTGTAGCCTGGAATCTCACCATGACTCCTTTAACCTTTGTGTCGTCCTCCCGGGTCAAATTGACCCCGTCTGTTTTGACTGTTCCTTCTTTACTCCCTTCCGTCTGTCCTTCCTCCCTCCCTCCTTCTTTCCTTCCCTCCTTTCCTTCCTCCCTACCTCTTTTCCTTTATCCCTCCCTCCCTCCTTCCTTCTTTCCTCACTCCTTCCTTCCTTTCCTTCCTTCTTTCCTTTCCTCCCTCCTTTCCTTCCTTCCTTCCCTCCTTCCTTGTTCCCTCCTTTCCTTCTTTCTTCCTACCTCTCTCTTTCTTTTCGTCCCCCCTACCTTCCTCCCTTCCTTCCTTCCTCTTTTCCTTTCTCCCTCCCTCCCTCCCTCCTTCCTTCCTTCCTTTCCTTCCTCCATTCCTTCTTTCCTTTCCTCCCTCCTTTCCTTCCTTCCCTCTTTCCTTCCCTCCTTCCTTCCTTTCCTTCCTCCCTACCTCTTTTCCTTTCTCCCTCCCTCCCTCCCTCCTTCCTTCTTTCCTCCCTCCTTCCTTTCCTTCCTTCCTTTCCTTCCCTTCCTCCCTTCCTTCTTTCCTTTCCTCCCTCCTTTCCTTCCTTCCTTCCTTCCTTCCTTCCTTGTTCCCTCCTTTCCTTACTTCTTCCTCCCTTCCTTTCTTCCTTCTTCCCTCCCTCCTTTCCTGCCTTCTTCCTTCCTCCCTTACTTCCTTCCTTCCTCCCTCCCTCCCTTCCTTCCTTTTCCTCCCTCCCTTCCTTGACTCGAGGACAACAGGAGGGTTAATATCATTGCTTATTAAAGCTTCTATCAGTGATACATTCATTTTTGTATTTCTAAGAAAAGAAAAAAAATCCATCTTTGAGTCTGAAATAGAATAAATGGAACAAAAGCAGGCAAGGTGAGAGTGTTCTCAGCAGGATTTTAAGATGACATGACCTGCTTTTAGTCATTACTGAGGCTTTTTTTTGCTGCTTATTTATCAACAGGAGGTGTGGACGTGTGGAAATGTGTGATTAATATGAATACGCCTTCAGGGAGACCCTTCACAAGCGTCTATTCGGGATCTAATTTGACGGACAGCCAATACCTGCTGTGCCTCCTACATGAAGAGTAACCGCAGATAGATGCCTGTCATTGTGAGCTCGGTATTATTGGAGACCACAAACAGAGAGAAGAAGCTCCGAACGCCCCCATCTGCTCTGCTAACAGAGGAGAAAAACAACTAGCTAGCTTTTGAACTTCTGGTGCATAGTAAACTACGGTATGTCTAAAAAGAAAATGGCTTCAAACACAGAAGAGGAAGCACATGCAATCATTTATTGATGATAGCCTGCATTATAAAGTGTTAAGATGCTTTCAAACAGCGAGCCAGCACCAATAAACTGTATATAGGATCATTGGATTGGATTTGATTGGATTGAATTGTCTTTATTGTGCCTGAGGGGCAATTTGGATTGCAAACAGTAGTCAACACAATCAATACGCAATAAAAAGCCATAAATGCATATAATAAACATACTGTAGATATCATCATAATAAAAGTTGCAATGAGCTATAAAAGCACTGAGAGTGTATCAGTCCTTTGTTAAAGTTTATGTGCAATAACAGCTCAGCCTACTGCTTGTTTAAGAAGCTGAATGAACAAATGATCTCAGGTATCTGTTTGATTTGGCCCTCGTAGAGAAAGCATACCTCCTCTCTGATGGCAGGAGTCGTAACTATGCATGAAGACGTTGTTGAGGGTCCATCAGGATGGACTTTACACTCTGAGTGTCTTGATTAACAAAGCCAACATCATCCAGGTTAGTGTTTAAAGTTTAAAGTTTGTGTAAAGGAAAATCTGAGAAAACGTGAAAAGACGGTGAACTGGTACTTAATTGTGTAATTAATCCAACATTAACCCTCCCCTAACACTATATAATGGCACTTTTCCACTATACAGTTCTAGCACTACCTCGACTCGATTCGGCTCAACTCGGCTTGACACGACTCAGTGTTTTCTGCGTCTCCATCAGGGATAGTACCTGGTACCTGGTACTTTTTTAGTACCTGCTCTGCCGAGGTTCCAAGCGATCCGAGCCGATACTAAATGTGACGTCAACATACTGCCGGCCACTGATTGGTCAGAAGAGTTGTCACTGGAAGAGTCATGAGCCGTCCCACACAAGAATTAAACCCGACATTTTAAATACCAACAACAGCGTTACAGTGATTAGTTTCTCTTCTCTTGCTTTGTGTGAGACAGAAAGCCTCATACAGCAGCAAGTACACCATCGCCTCCATGTCCTCCATTGTTTATGTTTTTGTGTCGCTATGACGACCCGCCCACGTTGAGGAGGTACTATAGTAATGGAAAAGGTTGTTCCTGGTACCAAACCGAGTCGAGCTGAGTAGTGCTAGAACTGTGTAGTGGAAAAGCGCCATAAGAACTACAGTGCATTAACATCAGCTGGATGTGTACTCTGTTGTTTGCTAATGGCAGCATGCAATTTGTTTTCATTGCAAGTTTAGCATTTGCATCCAGGAGGAGTTATACTGCAGTCAGAACAGTAGAAGTAAAGTCTTTGAGCAGATAGAAAGGTCTACAGTTAACTATGACATATTCTAGGCTTAGCAGAGCTGTGCTTCTCAATACTGGCATTGTCAATGCATCAACTATTGCTAATATAAATACAAAATCCCCCATGCAACTCTGGTTTTATCGGAGTTATTCGCTTTCGTATCTGCCCTGACGATGTAGCACCATGCTAGCTCAATAGCATTATTTGGGGTGCTGCTGTTAAGCCGTGTTTCCATCCTTTTCTTTGCTTGATACACAAATTGTATGTTCTATCTTTTTTGACATTTTAGGTCAATTAAAGTCCGTGTAGCACTCAACAGTAGCATCATAGAGTCGGAGGTAGTCCAGGTACAGTTGCCAAGAGGTGTCCAGAACCAAATATGGTAAAAAAAAACCTACTTTTTTTTTGACCTGCATCAAAATGCTGCTACATAGAAAACAATGAATGCAGCTGTTTGTTCAGTGGAAAATATGCTGTGAATGTTTTGTTTAGTGGCAGTAGTTAGGGGCAGGTACCTATAATGACACCAAATTATAGCTTAAAGAAAAGATCAACTGTTATTTTATTGATACACACCACAGTTACATAAC